>NW_026852328.1:0-254691 GCF_026571515.1 Ruditapes philippinarum | reverse complement strand
AAAACCAAACCCATTGCGCAGACTCAGCAGGTAAATTTCTAAACCAATATCATTAGTACGAATATGCACACTTGTATGAATATATGTACATAATTAATTATAAAAAATCTTCCAAAGGTTTTAAAATGGCGCTATTATATAAACTGGTGTTTGTATATATGACCCAAGCCCTAGGGTTGTATTTGTAAACAAGCTTTTATATATGGCCATATAACCTGTCAGGAATCTTTATAACAGATTTATAACAGCAACCTTCTTTTTTAATGAGACAAAAGAAATGTTTTTTTTTCTTAAAATGTCAGCAGCCATGTATATAAAGCTATCCATGCTGGTTGCAAACCACTATGTTGGTATTGTTCATAACGCGGCTCACTTGTACTTGAAAAGTATAGAAATAAGAAATGGTTCATAACTTAAGTTGAAAAGTTAGAGCTTAGAATGATATAAATAATAAAAAGATACTATCTTACCCCAGTAAGTTGCATCACACTGGCATGTATCTTCAAAACAGCTGCCATGACCGTTGCAGGTTTTCCTTACATGCACCACCTGTATAGCAAGGGAAACAATCACAAGTGAAGTCTGCTGTAACATTTCCATACAAACATTCAAACTCGCACTGTATGCCCATATAACCCTCGTGACATTCGCAAGATGTAACACCCCCGTTGTTATGCAATTTCCACGACCATTACAATCTGGGGTTCCCGGGCAATCAGGTATATGGCACGATGTTTTGTTTTCTCTCCAGCCCTCGTCACAGCTACAGTCACCTTGAATACACTGACCATGTCCACTACAGGATTCTAACATTCCGGGACATTTCTGTATCTCACAATGATCGCCCCAGAAGCCGTCAGCATTGTATCCAGTGTCCTCATCATAGCAAACGCATGTTTCGGATTCACTACAGGTACCATGTCCACTACATGTTAATAAACAATTGTCAGTCTCCATTTGGCAGGCGTTGTCACAAACGCAAATACCTGCAATAAAAGTTAATACATTTTCAAGTTGTATATTAAATTTTATGCAAAATAATGTATCATTATTTTTCTCACTTTTGCAGCCTTATTTAAAGGATAGTAACCCTTTGATAAGAAATATACAAGTATGACACAATTGTGACAAGCCATAACATCTCCAAAACACATCATGCATCATGTTATACTTCTCTAACCAGAAAATAACACCCCAAAAAAATGTAAATATATCCATAGTACATGGTTGTCCATGTTCTCCACCGTTACTCAATCTACGAACGAACAACAGGGCGCAGGTGCAATTCCATATGCCCCCCCTCACCCCCTTAATAATGGGGGCATAAAAAATATTTTCTTGAAAGGTTCAATTTACCGCTATCCATAGGCGATTGTGTACCATAACATGGCTCACTACAATCAGGGCCCATCCATCCCTTCTCACAGTTTGAACAGAATGGTGTGTCTGTTGATGCGTTAAAAAATCCTCGCCCGGGAAAAATTTGCAAGGGTTTTCGGGATGAGCATTTCCCATGTCCGATGTTTTTGCAAGTCCCATTTTCCTTTTAGGGGTTTGTTTTTAAAAAAAATAATACTTGATTAACAAAATACTAGGTATAATATCATTATTATGCAAAATAGTAATATAGATTCAACACTCGTTTTTATCATCCATTCAGAATATAATATATGTATGAATTCCGTAAATTTCCAAAAAAATCAAATAAGCTATTAAGTTTTATATAACTCCATTATTTGAATGGAATAGGTCATTTGTGGTTTTTTTTTTCGATGTACACTAAATAAAGACGGCATATTCTCAAATTTTGAAACTTTACATTAAAGGGTCAAGGTCGTTTACACATGTATGTCAACTTCATTTACTCAGTTCATATAGGTTCTTGCTCTGTGAATGACAAATTGGTATGTACAAGCATTTTTCTTAATTGAGTTCATGATGATGATAAAGGCTCACTGAAACAACTATAACAAATCTCATTATTTGAAACATAAAAAAAGAAAGAAAAGCCAAAACAATCTATAACTAAATATAGAGCCATTTAAATTGTTGGAATTTACCGATATCTGTATTTGATGCAGTCACACATGATCCATGTCCAGAGCAGTCAAGTCCATTTGCTCCAGGACAACCAGCCTTTTCACAGTTATCGCCCTTCCAACCATCTGACCCACAATCACATGCGTCTCCTGCACAGGTGCCTCGACCATTGCATTCTATGTCACAATTAAAACCTGAGAAGCATTTGTTACAGCTGCAATATTCGATCTCCTTCTCTTCAACAACTATAACTGTTACGTTACCATTGTCACAATAACTTCCACAATCACTACCAAAGTATTTTGGGCTACATTCACAGACAGGAGTATCCAACGGTAAACATGTACCAGACCCACTACAATCATTTTCACATTTAGCTATGTGGCATCCAATACCAGTCCAACCTGGGTTGCAGCTACATTTTCCAGTTCCAGCGTTACAACTTCCATGTCCTGAACATGATGTTACATTTCCTGGGCACTCCTCATTCTCACAAAATTCTCCTCGGAACCCGTCAAATCCACAATCACATGTGCCTGAAATAAAGAGTCATACATGTTATCATAAGTTCAGAAAATCTTCACATAAAGATTGCCCAAAAATTGTTTAAGGTTATGAGACTTTCACTGGATAGAATGTTAAGCATACAGTCGACTCTCGTTATCTCGAAGTCATCGGGATCGTACAAAAAGTATCGAGATAACGAAATGTCGAGATAAACATACTAAGGATTGTATAAGGTAGAGACTGGTTTTTACAAAAGACATGTGCCTACTTATGTCAAATGAACTATGCTATCCCCATGTCTTGTTTTCATAGGCCTAATCAATATTTAACAAAGTAACATTAGCGGATGTTTACCAGCGGAAAAACGGGTGTCTGTGATAAAAACACATAGTGAGGTTTACTCGGTAATACACCAATATAGTGAAAACATTGTTTCAGGGTTATCCTTCCTGGTTATTTATCTGATCTTTCTCGAGATTGTTCGACCACTGATTGATTTGGTGGTGATGTTGTGAAACAATATTGCAACGATAGCCTTTCTATACTTTCACTTTTTCATTTGCATTTAAAGTCATAATGAGTTGATACAGTTTTCGAATATTTATAAAGAACTTAAAATTCACTCATTTTGGACACAAGTCAATCAACACGCTAAATAGATTAACTTTTATAAAAACAGCATAAATTGTTACAAACATAATCATCATTATGACACGCGCTATTGAGCAATTATCGTCTAGTTTGTATTTTTCACACGTCTGAAGGGAACAAAAACTATTAGTCAAGATAAACAAAGGATAATAGTGTGAAAATAACTGTTGGGGCTGAAATTTTACATAGAGACACTGAAAATATCGAAATAAAAATATCAAGATAAACAAATATTTTCAATATAGATAAAGAAGGAATTAAATCTGGACTTTCAAAATTTTATTGAGATAACGAAATATCGAGAAAAGCGATGTCAAGATAACGATAGTTGACTGTATGTACATATATGTGTAAAAAATTAAAAACAAAGCAAAAATTTAAATTAAAAAAAACATGAATCTGTCTACCAAATGCATAAACTGTTGCTCCAGTTTATGAATATGCTTGTTAACAAGGTTTTATATGGAGCCATAGATTATGTATATTGTTGATTATTCTAAAATCAGACAAGTGCTATAAAGAAAATTAGGAGGATTTTCCTAGAAGTCAAGTCAAGTGATTTTCCAGCTTTACTAGTGAAATAGGACCACAGGTGCACCTTGCACAAACAGGCTTTATTTGTGTAGAATCACTGATGATTTGTAAGCTAGCTAAATACCTTCCTAACATGAAAGATTTCCAAAGTTCATGGCAGGACTTAAAAAAGAGTGATAAGGAGCAAATGGTTTGAATTCAACGACCTTTACCATTCAGCCACTGATGCCATTCAACTCAAAGTCAACAGCAATGAAGGACAAGTAATAAGGGAAATTTGTGGTAATATCAATTGGTTTACTTGATATTTAAAGATACACATAATTTTAATGAAATATTTATTGAAGAAAAAATTGCATAGGAATAATAATAATAATAATAACCTTCAGATGTACAGGTTCCTTCATTGTTACATTGAAGATCGCACTCCTCACCATTGTAGCAAGGCAAACAGTTACACATGAAAGTTTCTGGATCTTCCACCCCATGTACACACCTGTCAAAAATATTGATAAAATAGTATGGTTAAAATAGTATGGTTGAAGACCACTTGCAAAACAGTCCCTGAAAACCAATCCCTTTAAATCCATACACCTCATAATCTCAGGCTTCATTTTAACCAGGCACCTTTCCAAACTGGACAACCATTCCTTAAAATCTGTCCACTCCTATAAACCAGACCCCCTGTCATATGTACAACACTATAAATCAGACTTCCTTTATTCTGGACAACTCTTCAAATTAGACCCTGTATTTTTGACAACCTTTCAAAAAGGGTCCACTTTTGATTTGGATACTTTATGAGTTAAGATTTTGCATGTTACAGAAACTTACACATTAATCTTATCATATTCATTAATCTACATGCACTGCCATTCTCCTTCAAGTTAAACACACTTTTACCAACCCACACCGATAATCTGAACAATCGTCTGGCCCGAGTCTTTGTTTAAACTAGACAGACTTTTATGCAGAACGTGTGATCCTGCCTATCTCAGTCTGCAACGGTGGCATGAGTAAAATCAGTTGTCGTCAATAGACTAAGTGTAAAATGCCAGTAGCAATAAGGTTTTAATCTTAGCTTATGATAGAGAACCAGTCAAGCCTGCGTGTATGTTTTGACCTTATACAATAACTATGCTGTTGTACTAAGACTTCTGCATGTTGATATTTAAAATCTATTAAGATTAATAGTGGATGTTTTTAACTTAATGCATGGCAGGGTGATTTTAACATAACAAATTTCAAATTTTGTGAAGTACAAACTTAGGTTAACCCTAAACTTGCCGGAATGATGTGTGATTTCCTTTTGCCATATGTGTATTATGAGAGCCTAAGGTAAACCTGAACGTTTTGTTCACGTGACCAGACTGACTTACTTTCAATAATAATAACGACAACTCTATACTTAAAATCTGAAAATGAACAGTTAAAAAATGGAATCTGTACAAGTTCATTTACAAAATTCTAGGGTTATGGGTCAATAAATAGAATAAATGTAACCTGTATTGGCACTGATCTCCAATATATGGAGGATCACAATCATAGCATCTTGGTTTAAGGTCACCTTCTCTTTTTTCACAAGTTGCGTTTACACCACTGCAGTCACAGTCGGGAATATGACAGGCATTCCCTTTATAACCTTGCTCGCATGTACACTTTCCATTAGCCTCATTACACGAGCCAAACTCGATGCCCATGCAGTTTTCTGGCCATCCAGGGCACCCATCTAACTGGCACTGATCACCTGATTAATGAAAAAGTATTCTAATGTTCTTAATATATACAATACAATACAATACAGTTTATTTTCTTTAAACATTATAACAACATTTCTAGCATAATAATAGACAGGTAACATAGTTATTAGCAACAATATGCAAAACAAAATGTTATGAAATCTGTGTTAGCGGAGGGATATTTGTTAAGTGACAAAAATATAAATCTTGATTTGATTTTTTTTTGTGATGAAAAACATAAAGATTACTACATAAATATATAATATTAACATATGGGAGAAAACACTAAGGAAGGAAGGAAGGAGAAAACAAGGAAGGAAGGAGGGAAGGAGAAAACACTAAGGAAGGATTTGTTTGTTTGTTTGTTTCATTTTACGCCTTTTTCAACAGTATTTCAGTCATATAGGCGGGTAGTTTCCTAACCATCGTTCCTGGAAAGTTACACCAGTACTAGACTACCTTCCTCAGCGCTAAACTACCAAAGCATCTCCCGGGGATCGAACCCACGCCAGAGAGGTAACTGGATTAGAAGTCATCGACTCTAACCCCTCGACCACGGAGGCGGTCACTAAAGAAGGAAGGAAGGAAGGAAGGAAGGAAGGAAGGAAGGGAGGAAGGAAGGAAGGAAGGAAGGAAGGAAGGAAGGAAGGAAGGAAGGAAGGAAGGAAGGAAGGAAGAGATATTAATAAATGAGATAGATCAGTTAAAAGATATAAAAAATGTAAAAAAAACAACAGAAAAACATAATTATAGCAAGTCTTGAAGTTCAGACATAGTCCTGAAATTTTTGAAACCATGCATGTAATTTCTTACCTTTGAATCCAAGATCAAAATCACATGTACACTCCCCATTCTCTTCGCACACCCCACGTCCATTACAAATTGAATGACAAGAAATTCCTACAGAATATAAAGTTTATTTATGATGAAAAATAAGAATTTATTTTATTTTTTTAGTTTACAGGTCATGGTAAACTGTTCACCTTAAGAAAGGGCACCTGTCATGGACATTTTATCATTATCTGTATAGTACCAAAGTCTTTTATTCAAATTTTAAGTCCATATGACAAAAAAAATCATGATACTTTTAACCCTTCAACAATTTTTACCCATTTTCTTAACTCTCTGTAGTAAATAAAATGTTCATTTATATTTTTTTTAAATAAATCCAAAGTAGATTTATGAATTCACATTGTAAACTATGAACACTCCCCATCAGGAACAATTATTTTGCTAATTATATGAATTATTTAGGACCGTCAATAATTTTGTTTATTTTTTTAGAAATACTGTTATCTCGCATAAAAGCTCTAAAATTAATCAATACACATTGTATGTAATAGCATTTAGAGTATTTTGGTAATTTACCCTTTGTCACATAGTTTCTAAGAAAATTGACCTTAAAATATTACCTGCTAAAGGTCACAGTGACCTTGACCTTTGACCTCAAACTTAACTCATCAGGGTCAACATATGAAGTTTCAATGTTATAGCTAAATTAGTACTAATGTTATTGACCACAATTGAAAACTAAACTTAAAAGGTTAACCAATGCCTTTGCCAATGAGTGGGTCATGCAAAAATTGCACAATATGCCTATTTCTTAAAAAAGTGCAGCCAAAAGTAGGGCTAATAGGAAAAATTCAATACTTTACCTGTATCACAAGTTCTGTTACAAGTGCATATGCCGTCTCCAAGATTTGTTCCATTTATACATGGCATACGGCAATCTTTACCTATCCATTGTTCCGAACACCGACAGACAGCTGACTCTATAACTTCATCATATTCACAAATACCATTTCCTATGACAATGGTGAAAATCAGGTAAAGTGAATTATCATAGAAAAATATTATGTGTTAAATCATAGTGGGCAAGTGGTTGACACATTGGACTAATAATCTATAAGGATTGCTGACCATGTGTCAGTGGCAAGCTGTTGTTTCCTTGAGCTAGATTAAACATTACACTCAGCAATAAGTACTGACACTGGTTAGATCTTTAAGGAATGGATTTGAGAGTGTTTTAGTAAGACCCTCATGTGACCATTCAGTAGTTTATGTCATACTAAAACAAATACAAATTTGTAGAAACTCCCGCCTTTCATGACCTTTATTGATATATTCTCAAAAAGAATAATAAAGGACTCCTGACACTAGGCCATTGACATTTGATTCAAATTTGAGCCATGTCATGACAAAACCAACATAATGGGTTTGCGACCAGCATGGATCTAAACCAGCCTGAACATCCGCGCAGTCTGATCAGGATCCATGCTGTTTGCTTACACACCCTATTACATTTGTAGAGAAACTGATAGCGAACAGCATGGATCCTTGATCAGACTGTGTGGATGCCCAGGCTGGCCTGGATCCATGCTGGCCGCAAACCCATTATGTTGGTTTTGTCATGACGCATCTCATTTCATATTCCTAACAACATATCATTTGTTACAGATGTCCCACTTTAGCTTGCAATGTGAATAATTACAATTCTATACAATGAAATAATTAACCAAGACTTGAAATATTACTACCTGAACAATTGTTAGGACAAAGTGGCGTGCCGCAATCATCCCCTTGCCATCCTACGTTACATAAACACACCATATTCACACATGATCCATGTCCGTTACAATTCTTGTCTTCTCCAGGACATGCTTCGTCTTCACATAGGGTGTTTGCCCATGCATTTTCTGAAAATATAGTACATCAGGGGTGCGTTTCACTAATGTACTTACGTTATCATAACTCGAGTTCAAACATAACTTTTTCGCGAAATTAGAACTTACATATTTATTTATGTTTCACTAAACTTTCTTAGCTACGCATTTGCGTAAGGTTTGAGTGCTAAGTTACCTCACTTATTGCTGACGTAAATTGCAGGTTCTGTTTAGTGAAACGCAACTAACGAATTGAAGCAGAACTTCATGCATTTTCACAAATTTAAACTACTAATAAATCAGTAATAATCAATCTTTTTACCAATATTAATTATTGTACTCCTGTATTTTAACTAATTTTGCCACTGCACTGAATAAGTACTTCATGTATTTTTACCAATTTTTAAGCATGGAATTGGCATTTTTTAATCAACAAGAACTTTATTAGGCAATTTTACCAATGTGACAGCACTGAATCAGTACTTTATGATTTTTTACCAATCTTTATCAGCTTTAAATAAGTACTCATCCATTTTTATAAATCTGTATCAGCACTTAAAGCAGTACTTCATGTATTTTTTACCAATCTTGCAGCATTTAATCAGCATTTTATTTTGAGATATAATCTTTAAATTTGATGCATGTTTTCATGTACAATACATTTTTTTTCATGCATGCATATATATTGTTTTCTTCTGTTTGTCTTTTTTAATACAAAACTAAAACTTACTTGGTTCATTGAAACAAATGCATTCATTCCTGTAGGTGTTATTGCAGAATCCATTATTAGA
This sequence comes from Ruditapes philippinarum, assembly GCF_026571515.1. Taxonomy (NCBI): domain Eukaryota; kingdom Metazoa; phylum Mollusca; class Bivalvia; order Venerida; family Veneridae; genus Ruditapes; species Ruditapes philippinarum. The sequence goes on along the minus strand of NW_026852328.1, from coordinate 245,766 downwards.
GCATTCAATCTGGCATCTGTCACCATTGTAACAGTTAAAACATTCGCATTCACCTCCATGCGTATTGTTCATATTCACCACTGTACCATTCATACATTGCTTGTCACAATCCAGGCCAAACCATCCCTGACATTAAGGAACAAAATAAAATTCATTCATCCAAAGGGGAGGGAGGTGTACTGATTTAAGTACTTTTCAAAATCCATATTTTTTTTTTTTTAAGATATAGTTTTTTTTTATTTTTTTATTGGGAAAAAAACCAGGGTTGCCCAACAAATTGGACCAAGGGTCAAGGGGGATATTTTGATATACAGGCTGAAATTACTAATGATTTTAGTGGTATTTCAAATGATGATATCAATCATCAATCTGTTAATTGTGAAAACCCTGGTGAAGACTTTTCGGTTCCCTATTTAATAAGATTAACATGTATTTATTTTCTTGATATTTTCCCTAAAATAATGGTTGTGTCCAGATTGAAAAACAGACAAAATCTTTTCTATATATTAAGCATGGTAAGGGTAAAAGACTGAGCAATTTAGAGCATGATTTCGCAATAATGCACACAATAAGAAAATATTGGTCCTTACATCATATGGCATAAGATTTGAGACATCAAGAAGCCAAATGATAAATGTCATAAAGATTCCCTCTCTGTTCTATGTAGGTTTATTTTAAAGGTACTCCTTTAATATGATTGTAACACAATATAACCATGCATTGACACTATGATTGTATATAATGCAAATGATGTCTCGTCAAAGTGTTATTACACTAACTGTGTTATCAGTTCTTATTAAAAGATTTCATTACACTCCCGCGCATTGGTATGTAATAATCTTGCATGTTTTTACATTTTAAGTGCCTCACTTGTAGGATTGTAAAATTTTATGTTTCTAAGTTTTAGATCTCTGCGGAGTTCTTTTATAATGTATTTTCCGTGAAATGATTTCACATTTTATGTGTCATACATTACATAAGGTCACTTACATCTTCTGTATTGCACACACATTTAGGTTCTCCCGTTGACCCATCACAATAACCCCGACCTTCTTCTACATAACATGCCCCATATCCACAGTCTGGTATACTGCAGTCCTCACCAGTCCAACCTTTTACATACAACAAAATGATTGCTTATCATACATAAAAACATAACATTCTAACAATCTGTAAATAAGCTATGGATAAATTTAAACCTACTTACAAAAGGTTTACTTATATCTAAGGTTTTAATAATGAATTTAGAAATGACAACTAGGCTTAAATGGTTATACAATAATGACATAACTAGGAAGTGGCTTACTAGGCACTGGTTAACTAGGCACTGGTTAGACACTAGTGACAGTGGCTGAATAGCACTGGTTATACACTTAAGTGACAGAACTAGATTTGGTTATGCAATAATGACAGAACTTAATAAGGCACTGATTATACAATAACGACAGTGGCAGCAACTAGGCACTGGTTAACTAGACACTGGTTAACTAGGCACTGGTTATACACTTGTGACAGAACAAAGCATTGGTTTGGCAATAATGACAATCACATTTGAAACTATCTTGCCAACAAATCCTATGATTAAAATATATATAAAAGATATATATTACTATGTAAACAAAGGGGCAATAACTGCAATAAGAAAATGTAACAATAATATAAGTAGCTTACCTCCCTTACATGCCTCTTATTATCTAAAAAGACCCCCCCCCCCCTCTTTGATGTTTCATGTTATTTAAAATAGACATCTAAATAATGGTCTTGAAAATGAAACATTGAAGAATTGATCATTTTTCTGTTACTTCAAAATCTAATCAATAAGTACCACTAACTATATTCTTTGTTTAATCAAGGGCCATAACTGCACAAAAAAACTAATAATCTGAACAGAACAACATGAAAATTTTTTGACTTAGTTTTTGATATCTTGAAACACAAAAGTTGTAAAGTTAAGGTAAACAGGCCAATGAGTGATATTTTTGAGTGTTTTTTATGCCAATTTCAAGACAATTTTGGTCATATCTAATAATGGTCAGTTCAACTAATAACCTTAACTGAGTAACTAAATCAGTATTAACCTATTTGTCAGTAAATAACTTACAATTATACAATACTAAGCCTGGACTATTTCCTAACCCTGGATTGACAATGCAAGCAGCAACCCCTGGGCTGAGCAGGTAGACTTGTCGAAAAATAGGAAAGGGTCCAAATGGTAAGATATTAAAAAAGTTCTTGAAAAGTGATTTGCTTGTTTGTTTTTTCTATTTTTAGCCAAATTTAACACAAGTTTTTGGTCATATCTCCGTAGTCACTCAAATTAATCAACTTTCCTAGAAAATAGCACTTTTTCTGCAAGTGGCAGACTACTAACCCCATATTATCACCTTAGTGCAGCAACAGAATAAGTCCTTCTAAATCTAATAGGAGTAAATCAATTATTGCACTTGGGTGACAATATGATTTCTTAATCAGTGGTGAGAGTGATTTGACCTTTCGATGTCTGAGATCAACTGTTGCTGAGAAATAACACCTTGCAAAAGGATTAAACCAGAAATCCCTGGATTACTAAACTGAAGCTCTCACTAACAAGCATACATGGCATAGCAGGAAAACAATCGTAAAATTTTATATCCAAAGCAAATTTTGAAAAAAAAAAGTTTTAATAGGAATATTTGGAAGCAGCATATCAAGCATATATTATACTTATGTATTGTGTTTACCTGTAAGGCATGTGCATTCATGTGTAGCTGTGTTGCATGCTCCATGATCTGAGCAGTCAGTGTTGTTTCCAGGGCAACCGGGATCTTCACATTTTGAGCCTCTCCATCCAACTGTACAGTTGCATTTACCATCAATGCATGGTCCATGGTCACTGCATTCAACATTGCATCCTTTCCCAGTATAGCAACTGTCACACTCACAGAACCCGCTGTTCATTGGGCTCTGTTTACCATGAGAAGCATCGCAAACATGTTCACATGATTCTCCCATCCAGCCTGCCATACAGTTCTTACATTTGGGGACAGTAAGTGTGGAATCACACTCGCCCACATCACTACAATCAGGCTGACCTGGGCAGTCGGGAACATCGCAAGCATTTGTCAACAGATCAAGGTAACCGTTTCCATCCTTCTCACCTGTCCATCCAGGGTAGCAAGAACATACATGCTCTTCTTTGTTGCATTCCCCATGGCCACTGCAATCTGTAGTCTCTCCAGGGCAGCCTGGTATATCACAGTATTTACCACGCCAACCTATGTCACATTGACATTTATCTTCAACTATAATGCCATTGAAAGAACACTCTATGTTACAATTTATACCAACCCAACCTGGATGGCACTGGCAGTTCTGGCTGCCTACTGGATTCATTTGCCCGTTTACACAAGGTTCACTGCAGTCATCTCCAAACCAACCATCGTCACAACTGTACAAGAAAATCAAACCATTTATAATATTCTTAATTATTCAAACAGTCTTTAGATTAATATAATATACAAAACAAGACCTATCATTGGAAACAAAAAATTACATCAATGTATTTCAATATAACATTTCAAGTCATGATTTCATGCTGTTATTATACTTTCTACATACGGACCAGCAGTCGTCTCAAGACAAAGAGTAGATTAACCATTATTGAAATCCTCACGTAAGATACTACATTTGTACATATTTTTTATAAAATTCAAGTAGAAGGAAGACATTATACCATTCTATGAATATAATCAATTGAAAAACGAGGTTAATAACAATGAATTTACATTTTTAAATATAGGACTTATTGACGTATGGATCCTACTTACCGACAAATTGGAGGATCGAGTGTATCATCACAAGTACCATTGTTATTACAGTCTGGATCGCCCGGACAGTCCGCCTCCTCACAACCAAGACCTTGCCAACCTCTATTACATGTGCATGTAGCCGATGCACTGGCACATCCACCTGAAGTTTGTATAGTAATATTTATATAAAAACTTTATTCTTTATTGGCCGGGGAAACTAACTTTGACCATTTATATAAGCACAGTGTGTCAGTACTCAAAATGGCCATCGATGGGTTTTCTGTCAGTTTGCAATCTTTTAGGCATGTTACAAAACATAAGTCAAGCAGCATTTGGTTGAGAGGCTTTTGGTTGGCTGACTTCCCTTATGAATCAACGAATATCCAATCAATGAATATCCAATCAATGAATATGCAATAAATGATTATCCAATCAATGAATAGCAACAAATTTTAGGGCAATACTTTAGTAATCCTGAAGCCACTCTCGCTTTCTTTCAACTGTTTTCAATTATGTAACATTTTAAATAATCACATGTAAGGGTGTTTTCCAATGTGATATTATTAATTTAGAGAATAACAATAATGGCTGGTTGCATGCATGGTCATCAAGAAAGGTAATTCTTAAACTTTTATAGACTAAGCCAACATTGCATTTTGATTTCATCATCATAGTACAAAAAGTGGGCAGCCAAAAATACTGGTAACAAATGTTCAACTTTTTATACTTACACACTTTGGTAGTTCATGCAACCTAGTCATATTTTTAGAACATAAAATAATCTTGTGAAATATGAAAGTGTTAACCATTTCAGTTGTTAACATTATTACCCTTCAAAATATACAGGATATGACATACAACCTTTATGAGTGACCTTGACAAATTTTGTACTACATTTGTGTATATTTATTAAGAACAATACATTGTGTAGTTAATAATTATTTTATCAACTACATTATTTTAGTTTGTAATTAAATCAGCATGCCTCCAAAAGACTTGGTCAATTTTTTCAATGATTAAATTATGAAAACATAAATAATTTAAGTCTATGATTTTTTACAATTCATTAATTGTGATACTTTACAGATTTTTTTTTTCAAAATGTAACTGTATTTCTATATTTCGCACCATAATTTCTTTAGTGTATTAAACGAACAGAGGGCTATTGATAACCTTGACAGGCTAAAGGTTATGTCACGTATACGTACCTCTTCCGCTACAGTCTTTATTGAAAAGGCCCGGACATCCTGGAATTTCACAGACTCGTCCTTTCCAGCCAAGTTCATATGTGCAAACACAGAAACCAGTCACATCACTTATTTCTCCATGTTCCGAACACTCAGAGTTGCAACCGACACCTGTCCAGCCTTCGACACAAGAGCAGTTACCACTGTTCATTGGCTCCTGAATGCCGTGCAAGCAAGGGTCGTTACAAGCTGGACCCATCCAATTCTCGTGGCAATTCACGCACAAAGGTGGATTTGTGGATTCATCACACTGTCCTCGACCAAAGCAATCGATCGGATCACCAGGACAATCTGGTTCATGACAAGCAACACCTATCCAACCAGCAAAACAATCACATTTGTGTTTCTCAGCGTCACAGTTACCACGGCTACTGCATTGCACATCTGTATCTGGGTTCCGAGGGCATCCTTAAGCACAGATAAATGATCAATTATTACATCATATTTTAAATAAAATACATAAAGCAAAATAAGATAAAACATCAATCATTCTCATGTTTTCTTTTTCAGGAATGCTGAAAAAAAAACTTTTTTGATACTGGAGCTGAACAATTAAACATTCTCCACAATCTAAAAAGACTTTACCTTATACATCACTTGTTTACTTCACTTAAACGGATAATTCAACCATCAAATATACATAAAATATTTCTACTCAATATAAATGGCCAAATTCACTTCCAACCTACTTTTGTCAAAGGACTGAAATATCTTTACAAGAGCGATCAGTGATAACATGTGCGCCTTATTATAAAATGTCTGCCAATTAGGCAGCGGTATTAAGTAGTGATTGAACAGTTTGTTGATAATGTAAATTGACTGTTTGGACATTTGAATGCTTTCTGTAAAATAGAGAAATTTAGAATAATCCAAACATAATTTACAGGCCAAAACACCTTTTCTTATTCAGCCAAAAAAACATTTGACCTACAAACCCGTTAAACATAAAATACATTTGTATGTGCAGATACTTAAGCTAACCATCTATCCTGTATTTTTTTTGTTTAATATACAGCCATTGGTCCCTTATTCTATTTTTCTGTTTGAATTTAGATGGCTCCACGATCCCTCTTTGGTACAGCGGACGGACAAACAAAACAGAAGTGATCCTAGTATAATGTCTCTGCTATTCTGTAACAGGAAACACAAGAATCTGAAACTACCTAAACTTGTGTATTAAATGTCTGCCTACACCTACCTGGAATTTGACAGTAAGTACCACTCCATCCGGATAAAGGATCGCAAAAGCAATCTCCCGTACCGTCCTCATGACATTTGCCGTTTCCAGAACATTCAATATCACATCCGATGCCATGATGACAGGTTTCAGTACAATTACATACAGTCTCGTCTTCGTTCGGTGTACCGTACAAACAAACTGTGCCACAATCTGCTCCCATCCACCCATCATCACAGTTTGTACATTTAGGAGGATCAAACTGGGTGTTACAGATCCCTTGTCCGAGACAATTTGGTTCTCCGGGACAGTCAAGCTCACCACAGTCATCGCCTGTAAAAGGAACCAAAAAATAAATAAATATGACATACTTTTTGCCTTTATGATTACGTTATATCACTCATGAATCTCTGAACTGTCAATTGTTACTTTTATACAAATATTGGTAATATGTAGCTTCATAATTAAATATTTTGAATAGAAACAAGAGGGCCATGATGGCCCTGAGGTCGCTCACCTGTATATAGGGCCCCCCCACCCCCTAGCCAATTTTTACCCAAGGGCTTTTATTTGTTTATTTGAACAGACTTGGTAGACACCCATAAGAAGATGTTTCATGCTAAACATCTAAGTTCTAGCTCATTGGCTTTTTTAAAAGAAGATTTTTAAAGTTTTTACTATACACATATAGTTAAAAACAATGACACCCCTGGGGCAGGGCCAGTTTTGACTCCCGGGCGTTTATTTTAACAAACTTTGTAGATATTTACTTAAAGATGTTTCATGCTTCATATCTAAACTCTAGCTATTTGGGTTTTTCCAAAGAAGATTTTTAACTTTTTGCTATACATATATAAGGAAAATCAATGACCCCCCCCCCCGGGCGGGGCCAGTTTTGACCCCAGGGCTTTTATTTGAACATACTTGGTAGACACCCATTAGAACATGTTTCATGCTAAATATCTAAGCTCTAGCTCTTTGAGTTCTTTAAAAGAAGATTTTTAAGTTTTTACTATATGCATATAGGGAAAATCAATGACCCCCTGGGGTGGGGCCAATTTTGACCCCAGGGCTTTTATTTGAAAAAACTTGGTAGACATTCACTAGAAGATGTTTCATGTTTAATATCTTAGCTCTAGCTTTTTGGCTTCTTTAAAAGAAGATTTTTAAATTTTTACTATATGCATATAGTGAAAATCAATGACCCCCTGGGGCAGGGCCAATTTTGACCCCAGGGCTTTTATTTGAACAAACTTGGTAGACATTCACTAGAAGATGTTTCATGCCAAATATCTAAGCTCTAGCTCTTACGGTTCTTTAAAAGAAGATTTTTTAAGTTTTTACTATATGCATATAGGGAAAATCAATGACCCCCTGGGGCTGGGCCAATTTTGACCCCAGGGCTTTTATTTGAACAAACTTGGTAGACACCCATTAGAACATGTTTCATGCTAAATATCTTAGCTCTAGCTCTTTGGGTTGTTTAAAAGAAGACCCCCCCGGGCGGGGCCAATTTTGACCCCAGGGCTTTTATTTGAACAAACTTGGTAGACACTCACTAGAAGATGTTTCATGCCAAATATCTAAGCTCTAGCTCTTATGGTTTTTTAAAAGAAGATATTTAAAGTTTTTTCTTTTGGTTGCCATGGCAACCAGAGTTCTGCATGGAATTAAATTCTTTGAACAATTTTTAAAGGTGACCACCAAAGGAACATTCCTGTGAAGTTTGGATGAAATTGGCTCAGTGGTTTATGAGGAGATGTCATTTAAAGCAAAAGTTTACGGACGGACGGACGACGAACGGACGGACGGACGACGAACGGAGGGACGGACGCCGGACGAAAAGCGATCACAAAAGCTCACCATGTCACTTTGTGACAGGTGAGCTAAAAACAACTGTATCATATAGTTCTATGAAATAGTTCAATTAAAGCAAAAATTTCACATTTTGTGATTATGTATATACATAACAAAATTTTATTTTATGCCAGAGAAACAAAAGATATAAGTAGCAACCAAATCATATGTTGGTATTCATGTTCCTTCAAATCAATTTAAAACATGAACTTCTCTAATGCAATCCATTCATTATACTATCAGCAGATATATTATTTATATTTTATATGAAAATCAATTATTTGAAGGAAATAATTGAAAATATACGTATCAAACACACATAACTGAATACATCAATTAAAATATGTTTACCTAGCCAGCCAATGTCACAGAAGCATGTGCTTGTCCCTGAATTACAGATTCCATGTCCATTACAATCAAGATCAGGTCCTGGGCAGCCTTTTAGAGTACATTTATCTCCACCCCAGTTTGCATCACATGCACATGTGTTTGAATCACAAGAGCCATGTCCGTTGCACTCAGATGTGCAATGGGCACCTAAATGGCAATCGTCACACACACACTGGTCTGCAACACAAGTACCGGCACCACCACATTCAATGGAGCAGTCTGGCCCAGAGAAGCAAGGATCGCATACGCAAAGTCCGCAGGTAGAACATTCACCATTTCCATTACAATCAATGTCTCTATGGCACTCATTTTCACAATGTGTTCCAACGATACCACTTGTACACTCACATTGCCCCTGGCTATTGCACTCGCCATTGCCTCTACATGTAATTTCATTATCACAGACAAATTGGCAGTCATATCCAACATGACCATCATTACAGTCACATAGCAGTGTTGATGCATTCCAAGCACCATATCCACTACACAAGTCACCATGAGTACTGTAAATTGTACCGCTATTACCATTTCTGTATGAGCCTGAACCTCCGGCAACTGTTCTATGCTGCCGTAACACTTTGCTAGACACATCTTTACCCCAAGTTCGTATTTTTCCACCACCTCCACCACCACCTCTATGACTGGTGTAGTGACTACATGTATCTGAGCCACCAACAGCTCCATCTGCATTAATGTGACCCCATCCTTCAACAACTTCCCCATCAATCCAAACAGACCCTCCAGCTCCACCACCTCCACCGCCAACTGAATCTTCTCCACTCATTGTCACAGTACCATCTATTACAGTAAAGCTATGTGCCAGTCGAACTGCCGAACCACCACGTCCTCCAATGTCGGTTTTTCCATGAGAGCAGATTCCAGCTCCACTTCCTGCCATTGATGGAAGAGCATCGTTGTCATAAGATTCTCCACCAGCACAACTTCCACATCCAGAGCAACTTCCTCCATCTCCCCCATGACCTCCACCTGATCCACATCCTGATGTACAACCGGCACCGGGTCCGGAGCTGGAACCATATCCCTCACCGATCCCGTCCAGGATTGACTGTTTCTCAATTTCAAGAACTCTGCCCATGATATTAGCTGACTTGTTGATATATCCATGTGATTGTCCCTCCATATGGAATGTATCCGTGAACATTGTAATGCTTTCTTTGACATCATACATGGTATCGTCAGCGATCGAGAAATGGCCATCACTTAATGTAGTAAAGGAAGTAAAATAGTATGCTCCAACATCACTTGCTAAGGAACAACTTGACTGTCCTGTTGAAATCAATTTTGTATGTCCTCTTGAGTACCAGTGTTCAACACCAATGATGGAACCCTCATTTGTAACATATTGTTCTGCGTAAGTTGTTGTAGGGAAAATAACGGCTCCATTGATATAGAGCGAAGATTGGACATGTGTACGCAGGTAACCGTCAGCTAGATACATTGTTATGTTCTCATTTATCTGTATCTCAGCATCGCCATCTCCTCCTACATGTTCAACAACAATGTCCTGCCAAAGCAATGATGAAATGTACATAAAATAACATAAAAAATATCAGAAGTAAAGCTACAATATTTCATTTAATTAGATATATGTTAAGTACAGAATGAAAATGTAGCAGACTTGGTTTATTTTAGTCGCTATATTAATGGAAAGCAAACTAATTAAAATTTAACATTTTAACAATGAAAATAAAATTTAAGTTATATCTGCCATTACATGTATGTTTTGATATAGTTTGATTTATATTTCATCAATTATCGAACCTTTAATATCATACAATTATGCAATATCATGAAAGATTGCCAATGGTTCTTAAGTGAAACAGTATGCCTGTCTTAAACAAGGAAAAAATTTGGTGTACCTATTCAAATGGTTTCATTAGAGAGTACTATCTATTTTTCCCTCTGGATATAAGACAATAATATTTCTAAACTTTTGAATCTATATCATTTAACCTACAAACTAACATCTGCATGAACGTATCAACATATCAAAGAACTAAACTACTTAAGAAAAACCTACCTGTGTTGGAAACACACATGCTTTTCTCATTGGATGAAAGTTGTTTACTGAATCAATGTCAATGTATACAGGGTAGCTAGCACAACTGAATGATCGATCTGCATGATCTACCCAAATATGACTGGTAACGTCCTCGCCTACAGTTGACTGCACCCACACAGTACCTGGTGATCCATGGTGTGTTGCCCCACTTCCACCTAAAGCTGACATTGTTCCGAGGAATCTCAAGTTCTCTCTAAGCATAACACATATTCTTCCACCTGATCCCCCTCCATTTCCTGATAAAATGATTTGGCAGATACAATATATATTAATGAGTCGCGTCAGGACAAAACCAACATAATGTGTTTGCGACCAGCATGGATCCAGACCAGCCTGCGCATCCGCGCAGTCTGATCAGAATCCATTCTGTTTGCTTACAAACCCTATAACAGGTAGAGAAACTGATAGCGAACAACATGGATCCTGATCAGACTGTAGGGATGCGCAGGCTGGTTTGGATCCATGCTGGTCGGAAACACATTATGTTGGTATTTTCATGGCGCAGCTCATTTGATGAAGTAAATTAATTTAACTACAATATTTGAAGCCAAAACAATATATAACATCAAATTTTTGAAGATGAAAAAATAAAAATCTCTAAATTCTGAAACAAAAACTATTGTAACCATTAATCTATGAAAAGGAAATAATATAACATCCAATCTAACAGCAACAACAACAGTATATAATATAACCACCAATCTTCTAAATACTTTCAAAATAACCTTCAAACTTTGAAGAAGAAATTATATAACCTGTAATATTCAAAATAACTCCAATATAACATCCAATCTTTGAAACAGAGATAAATTATGACCTCTTACATTTAAATGAGCAACAATATAGCCTATACACTTTGAAACAGAAACAACAAACTCTTTGAAGCAGAAATTATACAACTAAAATAATTGAAGCAGATACAAGACGTTGAAACTCCAATCTTTGAACTCTCAAATCTTTGATGCAGAAACAATATAACTTTTAACCTTGGAAGGACTTGGGATCAAAAAATCTTTTACCTTTGACTTTTTACAATGATTTATAAATTACATTTTTCTATAAATGTATTTTCAATATTTACAAAGAATAAATTGAAATATAAATATATTGATATAGTTTATATCTAAGTCATTGCCTTTCATTTAGCAAATATCATTCTTTCTCTTATAAGAACAAACAAGAGGGCCATGATGGCCCTGAGGTCGCTCACCTGTATTTTGGCCCCTGGAGCGGGGCTAGTTTAAACAAACTTGGTAGACACCCACAAAAAGATGTTTCCTGCAATCTAACATCTAGCTCACTAGAAGATGTTTCATGCTTAATATCTAAACTCTAGCTATTTGGGTTTTTTCAAAGAAGATTTTTTAAGTTTTTGCTATACACATATAAGGAAAATGGGTCAAAGACAGAAAAGGCCGGGTTGCATTTGTACACCAAATATCATGAGGCTGTGATGTTACGAAAAAAAATTTTCCATTGACCCATTAATGTCGAAAATTTAATTCTGTAGGTAAACAGGAAGTGGATTAGCTACACACCTAAAATCGAATCCCACAGTATGGGACCATGTGTCAATGCTGTATGCCAAATATCAAGAGGCTGTGATTAGTAGTTTCTGAGAAAAATGTTACGAAAATTTCCTACCATTGACCATTAATGTGAACAGGAAGTGGATGAGCTGCAGACTTGAAATCGAATCCCACAGTATGGGACCATGTGTCAATGCTGCATGCCAAATATCAAGAGGCTGTGATAAGTAGTTGCTGAGAAATCTGTTATGAAAATTTCCTACCATTGACCATTAATGTTGAAAAATCTAACTAATTTAACTAAGTGGATAAACAGGAAGTGGATGAGCGACAGACCTGAAATCCAATCCCACAGTATGGGACCATGTGTCAATGCTGTATGCCAAATATCAAGAGGCTGTGATAAGTAGTTGCTGAGAAAACTGTTACGAAAATTTCCTACCATTGACCATTAATGTCGAAAAATCTAACTAATTTAACTAAGTGGATAAACAGGAAGTGGATGAGCGACAGACCTGAAATCGAATCCCACGGTATGGGACCATGTGTTATTGCTGTATGCCAAATATCAAGAGGCTGTGATAAGTAGTAGCTGAGAAAACTGTTACGAAAATATTTTCCCCGCCCGCCCGCCGCCCGACATTCACCATACTTTAACCCGGATTTGCAGTTTTTACTATATGCATATAGGGAAAATCAATGACCCCCTGGGGCAGGGCCAATTTTGACCCCAGGGCTTTTATTTGAACAACCTTGGTAGACACTTATTAGAAGATGTTTCATGCTAAATATCTTAGCTCTAGCTCTATGGGTTCTTTAAAAGAAGATTTTTTAAGTTTTTACTATATGCATATAGGGAAAATCAATGACCCCCTGGGGCGGGGCCAATTTTGACCCCAGGGCTTTTATTTGATCAAACTTGGTAGACACTTATTAGAAGATGTTTCATGCTAAATATCTTAGCTCTAGCTCTATGGGTTCTTTAAAAGAAGATTTTTTAAGTTTTTACTATATGCATAAAGGGAAAATCAATGACCCCCGGGACGGGGCCAATTTTGACCCTAGGGCTTTTATTTGAACAAACTTTGTAGACACCCATTAGAACATGTTTCATGCTAAATATCTTAGCTATAGCTCTTTGGGTTCTTTAAAAGAAGATTTTTTAAGTTTTTACTATAATATGCATATAGGAATAATCAATGACCCCCTGGGGCGGGGCCAATTTTGACCCCAGGGCTTTTATTTGAACCAACTTGGTAGACACTTATTAGAAGATGTTTCATGCTAAATATCTTAGCTCTAGCTCTATGGGTTCTTTAAAAGAAGATTTTTTAAGTTTTTACTATATGCATATAGGGAATATCAATGACCCCCTGGGACGGGGCCAATTTTGACCCCAGGGCTTTTATTTGAACAAACTTGGTAGACACCCATTAGAACATGTTTCATGCTAAATATCTTAGCTCTAGCTCTTTGGGTTCTTTAAAAGAAGATTTTTTAAGTTTTTACTATATGCATATAGGAATAATCAATGACCCCCTGGGGCGGGGCCAATTTTGACCCCAGGGCTTTTATTTGAACAAACTTGGTAGACACTTATTAGAAGATGTTTCATGCTAAATATCTTAGCTCTAGCTCTATGGGTTCTTTAAAAGAAGATTTTTTAAGTTTTTACTATATGCATTTAGGGAAAATCAATGACCCCCTGGGGCGGGGCCAATTTTGACCCAAGGGCTTTTATTTGAACTTTGACCCAAGGGCTTTTATTTGAACAAACTTGGTAGACACTTATTAGAAGATGTTTCATGCTAGATATCTTAGCTCTAGCTCTATGGGTTCTTTAAAAGAAAATTTTTTAATTTTTTACTATATGCATATAGGGAAAATCAATGACCCCCAGGGCGGAGCCAATTTTGACCCAAGGGCTTTTATTTGAACAAACTTGGTAGACACTTACTAGATGATGTTTCATGCTAAATATCTTAGCTCTAGCTCCATGGGTTCTTTAAAAGAAGAATTTTTAAGTTTTTACTATATGTATATAGGGAAAATCAATGACCCCCTGGGGCGGGGCCAATTTTGACCCCAGGGCTTTTATTTGAACAAACTTGGTAGACACTTACTAGAAGATGTTTCATGCTAAATATCTAAGCTCCAGCTCTTTGGGTTTTATAAAAGAAGATATTTAAAGTTTTTTCTTTCGGTTGCCATGGCAACCAGAGTTCTGCATGGAATTAAACTCTTTGAACAATTTTTAAAGGTGACCACCAAAGGAACATTCCTGTGAAGTTTGGATGAAATTGGCTTAGTGGTTTATGAGGAGATGTCATTTAAAGTAAAAGCTTACGGACGGACGCCGGACGGACGCCGGACGAAAAGCGATCACAAAAGCTCACCCTGTCACTTTGTGACAGGTGAGCTAAAAAAACACAACAAAAACACCCATATATTTTTAGAAAACGACTGCAACAAACTTACCTATGTAGGTTTCATAATAATATGTTCCTCCATATGCCATTCCACCATGGCTAGTTATTGTTCCATGTCCAATAAGGGAACCTGTTGTGATCTTGCATGTACCACCACTACCACCTCCGCTCCTCACATTCCCACTTATACCAGATTCTCCATTCACAGCTATTGTACCATCAACAGTTGTTTGCTACAAGCAATAATGATCAAAATTATCTGCATGACAAACTAACACACATCTGAACCAAATGAAAAGGAATGTTAATGAAGCAAATTTCTGCCATAAACTAGAAAGAAATTTTGCAGATATGACTCCCTACCTAGGACCTATTGGGTTGAGTTCTACTGGGTATAAAACAAAATTGTTTCATATGGTACACAGTGGTTCAAAAATGCTACAAGCTTGTCTCACCATTACCCTTACATGTAATGTAATGTAAACAAGACCTGTATGACTGGACAGCTTTTGTTTAATTTTTCTCAGAGATTGACAGTAAGAAAAGCCCGGGCATGACTGTGTAAAAAATTAACAAAAGAGTTATTAGACCAGTGCTCATCAATAAAATGTAAATAATCTGGCACAATTAACATATTAGCATACAATCAAGATAAAAACCATTCTTCTTTACTGTCAGTGCACTTTATTTAAGGTTAACTCAGAAAGTTATTAAATAATGGTCTACAGTTTGAATTTTTTTTTAACTAATACCACCCTAAATGTTTTAAATTCAACTGTCCATCTTTGAATAAATAAAAACAACCCCCACTCATCATTTTAAGGAAATTTCACAATATGTACTGAATGAATAGCAAACATAAGAAACAATGATCAGACAACATGGATGTGCTGGTAGACACTGGTCTACACAGGTGTCCTAGACCGATTCAATTACTGCAAGAGTGCTTAAAGTTAACAAGCAATTATCATAGTATTGCAAGCAATTCATAAGTCCCCTACCGGTTAGAACCCCAGCAACATTCTGATGGGCCATTTGCCATTCAATTTTACCAGTGAATGAATGACATGAATGAACTTAAATCTTTTGAGTTCTAAGTTTGTCTATATCACAGTAATGTGTTAAGTTTCCATGCCTAGTAAGGAAATTATGTTTATACAACCTTGTCATATTATTACGATGTGGGATTTTAAAGTCAATCCTATAAGGAATGAAGAAGTTGGAGTGAAAATAGCAGTTTCTCAAAAAAAAATCTAAGTTCAAGGGGGACATAATTCTGGAAATAGTCTTGCTAGAGTATTTAACCTTCTCAAAAATGTTGAGTGATACTAAGAAACATATATATGAAGTTTGAAGTAGATACATTAGGAAATAAAGAAGTTATTTAAAAAAGACAACATTTTTTCCCCCTAAAAAAATCTAAGTTCAAGGGAGGTAATACTGATAATTTTTGTGCTAGAGTTATAAACCTTGTCACATATGATGCGGTTGATGACCAGAAACTTATATTTAAAGTTTGAAGTAAACACCTTAAGAAATAAAGAACATATAGTGAAAAAGCTGAAAATTTTTAATCAGAAATCTTGAAATTCAGGCTATTTGTTGCCATAGCAACCAGAATTTTTAACATAGGAAGAAAAGAAAAAGATGTGCATAATCTCCAGACTGCCATCTACCCATATTTCAAGTTTCATAAAAATATTTTCAGTACTTTTTGAGTTATCACTGGATCCAGTTTATGTGTAAAATTTGCCATATTTGAGACTATTTGTTGCCATAGCAACCAGAATTTTCAACATAGGAAGAAAAAAAAAAAGACGTGCATAATCTCCATACTGCCATCTATCTATATATCAAGTTTCATAAAAATATTTCAGTACTTTTTACGTTATCGCGGGATCCAGTTTTGTGGACGGACTGACTGACGGACTGACAGACAGACGGACAGATAGACGGATGGAGGGTAAACCTAAAGTCCCCTCCGGATAAACCGGTAGGGGACTAACAAGAGCACCGCTAGGCTGAGCATTTTATGCCCGAACGTGATTTTTACTTTGAATATTGTGGGCCAAATGGAACTTAAGTTATGCCCCGGAAACTGTGTAATAGTGACCTTGACCTTTGACCTTGTGACTTAATACTTACAGTTCCAACAATGATGTCTATGTAACTGCCTCCAGCTCCCCCATTAGAACCACCACCACCACTTCCATACTGTATATCTGAACAATCTGTGTGACCATACGCCTCACCACCTACTGCTCCATTATAGCTATTGCCACCTGAAATTTAATGTACAATATTTGTTCCATGTTACATACATCAGTGATTAAATGTTCCTTGTTTTACATATCGGTGACATGTTCAATTGTTCAATATATTAGTGAATTGTTCCATTAACTTAATACATGATTGATGGTTTCAATGATTTATACACAGTAACTATTATTCAATATATCAGAGTTTTGTTCCATGCTTCATACATCAGTGACTTGTTCAATATATCTGTATTTTGTTCCATGTTTAATATATCAGTGCTTTGATACCTGTTAAATATATCAGTGCTTAGTTACATGTTTAATATATCAGTGCTTAGTTACATGTTTAATACATTTATATCAGTGATTTATTACATGTTTAATATATCAATGCTTAGTTAAATGTTTAATATATCAGTGCTTAGTTACATTTTTAATATATCAGTGCTCAAAAATTACATGTTTAATATATCAGTGCTTAGTTACATGTTTAAAATATCAGTGATAATTATATTTTGAATATATATCAATGCTTTGTTACATGTTTAATATATCAGTGCTTAGTTACATTTTTGATATATCAGTGCTTAGTTACATGTTTAAAATATCAGTGCCTAGTTACATGTTATATATATCAGTGATTTGTTACATGTTTAAAATATCAGTGCTTTGTTACATTTTTAATATATCACTGCTTTGTTAAATGCTTACTATATCAGTGGTTAGTTACATTTTAAATTTATTAGTGCTTAGATACATTTTTTAATATATCAGTACTTAATTACATGTTTAATATATCAGTGCTTAATTACTTGTTAATATATCTGTGGTTTGTTACATTTTATTGTATCAGTGGTTTGTTACATGCTGAACATAATTATAACAGTGATTTGTTACAGTCATGTTTAAATTGTACACTCTTAATTATCCTTTTGTAATCATAATTAATACCCATTGATTCCATGGGAAAGTAAAATGATTACTGATCCTAAGTACGTAAACATATTTTGATTTCATATTAAAGAAAATTAGAAATATGCAAGGTATAGTTATATGAAAATATTGACTTTTTATATTCAAATTGCCAACCTGCTATATTAAGGAATAAAATCTAAATTTTGAAATTTGATTAATCTAATTTCCAAATAATTATATGAGCTTACTGAGAAAATCTGACTTACCAATACCGAAATGATATAAGTAAACAATTAAAATAAATGATACACAAGAACACTAACCTCTGCTAGCTAATGCCCCGCCACTTGCATCATGGGAGCTGGAAGAGCCAGCACCAGGCCCTTCCTCTAGCAGATAGCCTTGTTCTGATCCATCGACTGAACCTCCGTACTCTACATCTAGATATGCAGTTTCAATGGTTATTTGGAAAGAGTTTGCAGCAAGTAATCCACCATTTCTGACTGTGAAATGACCTGACTTGATAATTGGGTGGCTTGGATTCATATCCACTGTGAATATTCCAAGGTTGTTCACAGAAATTGTTGGAATATTAACTACACCGGTATTATGTGAACCAATTTTTCCCAGTTTAAAGCTGTCTAAAGAAACTGTGGATGCATCCTTGTCCATAACAAATTCAGCATTCCTTTCTATAAATAGCTCCTCCACACCAACCATTGCTCCTCCAAGAATAGTTTTCTCTGTTAACATGACAACTGTCGAGGGAAGAACAATTTCACCATCTGGGTCAACATGGAAGCCGCAAGGAGCATCCAAATAGGTGTGTGTTGATTCAACAAAATTTATTATCACTTGTTGCATGCTTTGAACCCTAATCATTCCTTTCTTATTGCCAGTCAACTCATGAATAATGACAGTGACTGCTTCTGCAGACTCTGGATGGTAAAAATGTACATAGCTGTTGCCCTCCACTTGTAACTCCTCAAACTCATAATAATCACTGTCTGATTCCATAACAACAGCTGGATTTGGCGTTATAAGATCACCATTTTCTACAGTTAACTTCCTATGTTCGGGTTCCACGATAGTTTTATTCAATCTTGGATTATATTTCAGCTCTCTGTATTGTGGGCCTCTTGCAGACTCGAACTTGTATATAGTTCCAGGACCACCATCACATTGTGCTACATTGTTACCACTGTAACCTCCATGAGAAAGGTACTCTCCTACAAACAAGTTCTCACTGTCTATATGTGCGGCAATTCTTCCACCACTTCCACCACAGCCAGTCCCACTCCCATCGCCACCAGAGACATCTAATACTCCACGACCTGACATGTCATAAGCCTTTATAAAAATAGAACCACCACTTCCGCCTCCTCCAATTCCAGAACTGTCAGCACCATAAGCATCAACATATCCGTCAATATGCAGAGATTTACCGATTGTAAAATTGACAAAACCACCACCAGGTCCACCGTCAGTCCCACCTCCACCACTACCAAGATGATTAGGATCAAACGCAGAACCATAAGAGGAGGTATCATCTGCTCCGCCGCCTACACCTCCGTAACTGCCACCATTGTAGCCTGTTCCTTTACCATCACCTAACTCAGCTCCATGGCCCTTACCCTCTAGACTAAATTTACTTGATGTTTCCATATCTACATCTCCAGCAACAATGAAACCATGATTCATATAGACTGTGCTTCCGTATTTCATTTCCAGAAAAGCTGCACCAATTATAAAGTCAGTTGTTATTTTCGTAAATTCTAAGATACCATCCATCTTGACATTAATTGTTGGCAATTCAAAGTTTCCGCCTTCAGTTATATCTACAAACTCACCATTTTCTATCTGAGCTGTTTGAGCAGTACTTGATACAATAAGATTACAGTTGTCTTCCACATATAAGTGATGTATACCTATAAGTAATCCATCTAAAGTAGTGTTGGTCCCCTGGAAATGACTCTCGGTTGGCATGACAAGTTTTGCTCCATAGTCTATGATATAACTAACAGGTGCTTCTGTGACATTAGTCTCGGATTCTACATACTCTACATAAACAATCTGGTGTGTTCTAAGATGGACTTGGCCAGTTCTATCTCCATAGAATTTGTGCACGATCACAGTAACAGTTGAGTCAGTTGGATGGTAAAACAAAACTCGAGCATTGCCATCAACTTGCGTCTCGTTGAATTCATACAGTGTTGTCTCTTCTTCCATTATCATTGTTGCTACAGGCGACAGAATGCCTTTGTTGTCCATGTGAATATACCTTAAATAGACATACATTTATTCATTTACCTGTTTATATTCTACTATATTTCATGTTTGCATTAGTAACATAAAAAAAGCTAAATTACACTCATTTAAGTGTGTTCCAAAATGATCATGTTGATGATGTTACGCACAGCTGAATTTATAGGATAAATTCAATAATGTATTAAACAGAGCTGTTGATAGGACAGTGTGCTAGACTATTCTTAGTGCTCAAAAGAAAAGCATAATGTAAATTTTCTAAGTTCATAAAGGGTCATAATTCTGTCATAATGCATGTTAGAGTTATGAGCCTTGGTCAGTGACATCCTCCTAAGCTCTGATATTTATGTGTAGAGTTTCTGTACTTTCACAGGTACCTACTAACATGCAAAACCTTAACCTAAGTATGCCCAACCTTAACCTAAGTGTGACACTCAACGCCTAGGTGATTACAACAGCTCCACCTATTCTTAAAAAACTTGAGCTTATGAAATTGTTTAAGTAGTATCTTGATCATTAAATTGTATTTGGCTCACATGGATGTTATTAGAGAGGATCAAGCTGGGCACTTCCATGCCTAGTGAGATCCTTTCTTAGTAAAATCCATTTGAGTCAAAGGTTCAAGATCTAGATGATCTTAAAATAGTTCTATTTGTATTACGCCTACTAATTTGGTTCAGTGCTTGAATCTGCATCAGAATACTGAAATAAACAGTTGAGCGGCCTAATGCATTCCTGCCTAAGTGATTAAGTATTTTTGTCATATCATATTTTGTCATAATATTCAGCAAATTAAAGCAGTTCTTATCAAGTATGTATAAGTAACTTTGAGCCACAGTGTATCAGTAATATGTAAGAAAACTGTTTAGTACTAATTTAATTAGTTCTTAGTTATTATTTTAGTATTACAGTTGTAGAACTTCAGTACTGATTTATTTATTATTATACAACCCATACTTGACAGGAGCTGGGACAAAAAATATCAGGGACAAGCAACTTGCACTTTCTTATTAGTCACTATGTTGGTTTCCCATTGAAATTGACTAACCGATAAGCGCAGTGTTTAAATGCTGTAATTATGGTACATGCCAGATCTTTTCCGATTGAAATTTTCGGTGATTTCGGATATTTTTTGTACCAGAAAGAAGAAACACATTTATTTTTTTCTATGACAATATTTCAGTAATGTTTGTTACCTGTGGTCAACTTCAAAATATTTTATATCAGAGTCCTTTTTGTACTTGACAATTCTGTATTCAAGAGGCCTTTTGTTGTTCTTCACAAAAGTAGTCCCGGCAGCGGCAGCATGACTATGAAAGGTACTGTTGTCCCCGCTCACACCACCTTGGTTGATGAATGTACCACCAAATGTATATCGCCACTGAAAATCAAGGTAAACATAATACGATATATATCTAATTTTATAGCAGCATCATATAAATAGTCAACAATTAAACATAAAAAATTATATCATGGTTACTTACTGTCTTATCAAAAATAATTCAAAACTTAGTTTTATTTCCCTCCATAACTTAATTCATTTCTTGTAATTTGTAATGGGCTTGCTCTATATAAAATGTTGGACAGTTCATTCATTAGTATTTAAAAAAAAAATATATAAAAGATTTCTAACTTGATCAGCAAACAGTTATAAGTCTTGTTCAACATTTCATAAATAAGCAGGTACATGTATGCCTGTCCTTACATTAGCTGCATATTTTATGATCAACACTTAGCATCATAAATGTTTTAAAAATTGTCTGCATATTAAAAATGATACAAAATAAAAATCTATGCTCAGAATGGATTATACACTGATTGCTGAACAATAATTGTAAATTGTAAGTGTTATTGAGTTTGCATCTAAAAGTCTGCAATATTTCTACAATGTACCAGTGGAAGTTTCAAAGTTGTTGTTAAATTACACATCATGTTGAAAAATTCTTAAATTTCAGAAAAATCTTAATACAACAAGTTGGTGGGATTGCCATAACAAAAGGAATATAGAATAAATATTACCTCACAATGAATAGCTGCTCTTCCGCCTGCACCCCCACCTCCGAGACCTGTACCGTTGCCACCAGCTGTATCAATGATGCCATGTCCCGTAAAATTCATTGATTCAATAAGCAAAGAGCCACCACTCCCGCCTCCAGCATTTAGTCCTTCTCCATTTGTTCCTTGTAGTGCTAGGGTACCCATAAGTTCAAAGTAATGGCTTGTGATCCAATGTAGCACACCTCCACCTTTGCCACCTGTGCCAGATCCATCCCCACCGCCACTACCAAAGTCAGATGGTGCAAAAGCACTTCCGTAGGGCAAAGGTGCCTGTGTTGGATCAGACCCACCACCATACCCACCAAAGCCTGCTCCATAACCAATGTCATATTCATCAGTAAAGCCAGCCCCAGGACCTTTTTGCGATTCATATCCGTGTCCATTTAAATGAAATATTCCCTCACTCTCAATCCATGAGTATGTGCTATTTATTCTAGCTCTGTTCATGTATAAATTACCCTGATATTTAACCTTTATTTCACTTGTCCCAATTGTTACATAGTCTTCCATGGTAATATCCAAGAAACCTGCATTACCATTTCTTTTTATATGAAGTTGGTCCCAAGAGAAACTGCCAGGCTCTGTTTCATCAAAGTAATCACCATTCAAAAGACTTGCCGTGTTACCAGTACTCATGAATTCTACCCATGCACCATCTTCAATGTAAAGATTACTTACTCCAGTCATTTTGCCAGCAAAAGTGGTGTTTGTTCCATGCAAATGTAATTCAGATGGAAATATGACCTCAGCCCCGTCATCAATGATATAACTGACAGGAGCTTCTGTTTTGTTTGAAACAGATTCAACATATTCTACCCAAATTTTCTGTTTCTCTCTGATGTGCACAGTCCCTGATTTGTCGCCAAGAAATTTATGAATAATCACTTCAATATTTTCAATATCATCAGGATGGTAGAACCAGACATAAGTAGAACGGCTTATATCCATTTCATCAAATTCATACAGAATTCTCCCAGGGTCCTGAATAACTGTCGGAGCAGGACTGTATTTAAATTCATTATTGGAGTGAATAACATGATGATCGACATCCATAAATGTTGTATTATGTACAGGATCAAACTTTTTCTCTCTATATTCAAGTTCTCTTAAATTCTCCTCAATAAACGTTGTACCAGACGCACCTGCATGTTTTCCATCTTTCAGGTTTTCACCAAAACCATCCCCACCATAGTTGTGATATTTTCCACCATACGAGTACCTTAACCTACAATTTATAGCAATTCTACCTCCAGAACCTCCATATCCATTTGCAGCAGCATCTCCACCAATAACTGCCATAATTCCATGGCCAGTAACATTTAGAGCATTCATGAGGACACTTCCACCACTCCCTCCACCTGCATTACCTTCACTGCCATCTGTTCCTGAAAGACTCAGTAAACCATTAATTTCAATAAGGTCGGCAACATTCCATTCTAAGTACCCTCCACCTGAACCTCCCACACCATTTCCATTTCCACCACCGCTACCTGGTTCGAGAGGCCAATAAATTGAGTTGTATGGTATTCCACCAAACTCCAGTGCGGGTCCTCCTCCATATCCACCGTGACCAGCTCCAACCCCTGTTATACCATCCTCTAAAGTGAATCCTGCACCAAAACCTTCTTCTGGGCCAAAACCAACACCATCCATATTCATTTCACCTTGACTTTCCAAATGTGCATAACTTGAATCTATTTGAACAAAGTTCAATCGCAGTAGTGCTAAATATTTCACATACATTTCTGAAACACTTATAACACAAAGCCCAGTTATATCTCTGAATTCAGCTATTGCCCCAGCCATTATTCTAAGAATAGAAAATGTGAAATTTCCGTACCCAGTTACCATAACATATTCTCTGTTTTCAATAAGTGCAGTTCTTCCAGTGGACATGAAAAGACTTGAGCCACCCCTAACCATCATTTCTGTTACACCTGTGACTAAACCAGCAATAACTGTTCTTGAGCCAAGTAAATTTGTTGTTGTTGGCATGAAAATCTCTGATCCATTGTCAACTCTAAAACTACAAGGAGCAACTGTCTCATTAGATTGAGATTCAACAACTTCAACATAGAGTCTTTGTCGATCTCTAACTCTAAAAACACCAGTTCTATCACCATGGAAAAGATGAATTTTTACCTCAACATCCCATTTTGTTTCATCATCAAGCTCTGTTGGATAGTCAACCCAAATGTTAGCATGGCCTTTCAATTCTGCTTCATCAAATTCATATGCTTTTTCATTTTCAAACAGAGATGTATAGAGCCAGGGTTCGTTATGATCAACATACAAATGCTTATCAATATCATGATTATTAACCTCTAGTCTCCTATGAGTAGCTGTAATTATCTCTTCACCTGTTATATCATCATATTTAACATCTGCATACTGAGGGCCTCGATCATTTTCTTGAAGGTAAACAGTTCCAGCTGCCCCAGATGGCAACAGTCCCAGTCCAAATCCTCCCATGACATGTAGATGGCCAATGTAGCGATTTGAGAAGTCAATATGAATTGCAATCCTCCCTCCAGACCCACCACCTCCATCACCACTGCCATTACCTCCATGACAATCCACCAGTCCAAATCCAGTAAAATTTGTTGTGTGTATAAAAAGACCTCCACCACTTCCACCACCACAGTTTAATCCTTGCCCTGACTGACCTTCAAGAGTCACTTCACCATCAATCCAGAGAGTTTCGCCAATATTCCATCGTAAATAACCACCACCTTTTCCGCCACAAAAAGAGCCATCATCATTTTTTCCTCCACCTCCACTACCTGGATACTCAGGTTTGTATGTAGAATCATATGGCATTCCTCCCTTTTCTGGTTCAGGAGCACCACCATGCCCTCCATGGGCTGCACCATAACCATAAAGTACATAAGTGAAACCAGCTCCATACCCGTAACCTCCTTCATAACCTTGGAAATCGATATCAAGAACAGCAAGACTTTCAACTACAGCATTACTTGAATTTATTGTTCCTGCATTCATATACATAAGTCCTTCATATTTCAAGCTCAGTTTTATCAGATTTAATGTAAGATCCGTTCCATCTTTTTCAGTGAATATAATCACTGAGCCCCTTTGTATGGTCAGATGACTAAAGTTAATGTTGCTTGGGTCAGATAGGTGGACATATTCTCCTGCTTCAATAAGAGCAGTCCGGGCAGTTGAGGTGAATAAACAAGTTGCTCCTTCAGCTATTGTAAGATTCTGTACCATTGTAAGCAATCCACTAAACTCTGACCTTGATCCATAAATAAATGTGGTTGAGGGTAGAATGACCTCTGCACCACTTTCAATTTTGAAACTGACAGGTGCTACTGTATATCCAAGAGTTGACTCAATATATTCTACATACACTTTCTGTCTGCCTTTGGCATGCATAAGACCTGTTCTGTCACCATTGAATAAATGAACAACAAGCTCTGAGTCATCACCTCCAATCCATAAAACTACATGATTGTTAGCTTCAATCTCTTCAAATTCAAATGTGTAAGGTGTGCTGCCCTCATCACGCATAATCATTGTACCAAGAACATGGTTTCTGTTGTCGTTATCTAATAACAAGTAGGTGTAACCATCTAAATAAGTTGTAACTCCATCAATAACTACAACCTCCTTTTTGTCTAAACCAATCGAGTTTGAATCAGTTGTGTAAACAGTTCCAGCCGCTCCATTCCTTGTTTCATCAGTGTCTGGTACTCCGTCCCCAGAAAACCCTCCAAATGCTTGGTAGTCTCCACTGTATTCCTTAAACCACTGTACATGTATGGCAATTCTTCCCCCTGCTCCACCATAACCAAGGTCAAACCCATTTCCGCCGGTAGCTTCCACAAGTCCATGTCCTGAAAAGTTTTGAGTCACTACATATACACTTCCGCCACTACCACCTCCACTGTTTGAGCCTTGTGCTGACCCTCCTTGTGTCTCTATGTTACCATCAAGATGAAAGCCACGAGAAACCTCTACATTTATGCGACCACCGCCACTTCCTGGTTCACTTCCACCACCTTTACATCCAGTGTGATGTGGCTTTATGTATGATCCATATGGTTCTCCTAAAACATGAAATATGATATTACACTACATCACTGCAATTACTTATTTCATTTTGTAACAATTACAATAATACAAGTCCTAAAGATTTAAAAAATTTATATATATTGAGGGAAGATCACAAAACTGTAAAACATTTTATATAGGGTAAAGAAAGACATGTGAAATATATGATACAAATACATATGAAATATGTTATATTTGTACATGAGAGACAATTGTTAAATATGTTAAAGGGAGACACAGGCAAAATTTTCATTTCTTCATTTTGAATTTTTCATAAATCATTCCATAAATGTCCTGAAAATTAGTACACTATGCAGTCACAGGAACAAAACTTTTCTCTGTATAAGGAATAAAATGGTCGTTTACGAACATCACCAATGTGGGTCAGGTTAGAGCCTTAAGATTTCAAACAAGAGGGCCATGATGGCCCTAGATCGCTCACCTGACTTATCAAACTCATCCAAACAATTACCTAGACAAGCATTCTGACCAAGTCTCATGACAGGTGAGTCAAAAATGTGACCACTACAGTGTTAACAAGGATTATCCATATTTGAGCAGTGCGACCTAGTTTTTTACCCAGGTGACACATATTCAAACTTGACCTAGAAATCATCAAAACAAACTTTCAAACCAATTTCCAGGATACTTGGATCAAAACAGTAGCAACTACAGTGTTAACAAGATTTTTCTATTTTTAGCTCCGGTGACCTAGTTTCACATGTGATTTCGAACTCCTCCAAGCAATTACCTAGACAAGCATCCTGACCAAGTTTGATGATAATTGAGTCGAAAATGTGACCACTAGAATGTTAGAATGAACAGAATATTTGGATCACAACAGTTAAGAGGGTTAACAAGATTTTTCTATTTTTAGCTCCTGTGACCTAGTTTTTCATCCGAGATGACCCATGTTCGATTTATTCCCAGCAATGACCTAAAAGACAAGTTTCCTGACCAAGTTTGATGACAATTGAGTCAAAATTGTGACCACTAGAGTGTTAACAAGGTTTTTCTATTTTTAGCTCCTGTGACCTAGTTTTTCATCCGAGATGACCCATGTTCAAACTCATCCGAGCTATCACCTAGACAAGCATTTTGACCAAGTTTGATGATGATTGATGCAAAAATGTGACCGCTAGGGTGTTAACAAGGTTTTTCTATTATTAGCTCCGGTGACCTAGTTTCTCATCCGAGATGACCCATGTTCGAACTCATCCGAGCTATCAACTAGATAAGCATCCTGACCAAGTTTGATGATGATTGAGGCAAAATTGTGACCTCTAGAGTGTTAACATGGTTTTTCTATTTTTAGCTCTGGTGACCTAGTTTTTCATCCGAGATGACCCATGTTCGAACTCATTTGAGCTTTCACTTAGACAAGCATCTTGACCAAGTTTGATGATGACTGATGCAAAAATGTGACTGCTAGAGTGTTAACAAGGTTTTTCTATTTTTAGCTCCGGTGACCTACTTTTTCATCCGAGATGACCCATGTTCGAACTCATCTCAGCTATCAACTAGATAAGCATCCTGACCAAGTTTGATGATGATTGATGCAAAAATGTGACCGCTAGAGTGTTAACAAGGTTTTTCTATTTTTAGCTCCGGTGACCTACTTTTTCATCCGAGATGACCCATGTTCGAACTCATCCGAGCTATCACCTAGACAAACATCCTGACCAAGTTTGATGATGATTGATGCAAAAATGTGACCGCTAGAGTGTTAACAAGGTTTTTCTATTTTTAGCTCCGGTGACCTACTTTTTCATCCGAGATGACCCATGTTAGAACTCATCCGAGCTATCACCTAGACAAACATCCTGACCAAGTTTGATGATGATTGAGGCAAAAATGTGACCTCTAGAGTGTTAACAAGGTTTTTCTATTTTTAGCTCTTGTGACCTAGTTTCTCATCCGAGATGACCCATGTTCGAACTCATCCGAGCTATCAACTAGATAAGCATCCTGACCAAGTTTGATGATGATTGAGGCAAAAATGTGACCGCTAGAGTGTTAACAACTAAATGTGAACGGACGACGGACAATCATCGATCCTAAAAGCTCACCCTGAGCATGCTCAGGTGAGCTAAAAAGTTATCACAGTGAACTCTAGAAATGTTAAAGAACATGTCAAATGAATGATTTAGACTTGTTTCAATCATGCAATATCCTAAATACTTCCAAGGTTTGTAAAAGCCACATGACTTGTTTATAAACTACTCTGTGATTCTATTTGAGTCTAAATTTTGTTCAACATATAAAGATATTTTTCTGCTTCAAACCCAAAATGTATGCATGAATTTATAAAGAAATTCATGCTATAATTTTAGTGTGATTTGAGTAATAAAGATTATTTTGATATTTTTATCATTCATTTGCCTAAGTATCCCTTTAATAATGTACATGACAGATATGTTAAATATGCTACCTTTGTACATGGAAGACATAAACTATAATGTTTTATAGGTATATAAATGGCATATAAAAAATACTATTTTATAATAATATTATATGAAAGACAAAAAACTATAAGTTATATGTAAATGCAAAAAGACAGAAGACAAATCCACTTATATATACATAACAGAACAGTAGAATATGTCATCCTTATTAAGAGAGTGTCAAAAACCATGTAAATATCTTTTAATAAATGCTTTACTATTAATAAAGTTTAATGTACATGTACATGTATCTTACCTGATGTGAAGTCGTCATAATTTGAGCCACCCCCAAAGCCGCCATGACCTCCACCTATACCTACATCTATCACTACTGTACTGTTGTCTATCAGTTCTGTGTGAGTTATCACTCCTCCTTGACCTGTCATAATATCACCGTCCCCACCACGACCTTAAATAAACAGGAGTACCACATGTGGTGTTCACGCTTGTCTGTTATAGGCACATGATGCCAAAGAAATGATATTTCAATTTTTTTTCTCTAGAGGGGTCAAAAAGTGTAAATTTATGTTTTAATAATGGATTAAAAGCATTTGAGATGCTTTACACCAAAAGTAATCATGTTCAATGCTAAAACATTTTACGTAAATGTAGTAAAACACAAACAAAATGGTATTTTGACCTCTATACTAAATACTAAATCACTTTAAATGTACAAATTGAAGAAATGCACAAAAAGCATAGTGGTTCAGCTGCTATATGACCCTTTATTACTTTTTCTGATTACTAACACAAAAATAACAAGATTTTGAAAAATGAAAATATTATTATCAATAGCGCTAAATGAGCCTTTAAGGGTCATGCCCATAATAATCTATTTCTATGAATATTTTAAGTTAATATGGGACATAACTCAAAAAAGAGCAAGTGTTCAAAATGTATGTCACTTTCACTACATGTGTTTAAGAAATTACATGTCAGTCATTTTCATTGTAAGTGTTCAAAAGGTTAAAGGCCTGTTTTTTCATTACAAGTAATGAAGTATTCAAAATGTTAGAAGTCTGTCATTTTCACTATATGTGTTCTAAAAGTTACAGGTCTGTCATTTTCATTACAAGTTTTCAAAAAGTTATAAGTCTGTTACTTTCACTATATGTGTTCTTAAAGTTACAGGTCTGTCATTTTCATTACAAGATTTCAGAAAGTTATAAGTCAGTGTTACTTTCACTATATGTGTTCAAAAGTTACAGATCTGTCATTTTCATTACAAGATTTCAGAAAGTTATAAGTCAGTGTTACTTTCACTATATGTGTTCAAAAGTTACAGGTCTGTCATTTTCACTATATGTGTTCTAAAAGTTACAGATCTGTCATTTTCATTACAAGATTTCAGAAAGTTATAAGTCTGTTACTTTCACTATATGTGTTCAAAAGTTACAGATCTGTCATTTTCATTACAAGATTTCAGAAAGTTATAAGTCAGTGTAACTTTCACTATATGTGTTCAAAAGTAACAGGTCTGTCATTTTCACTACAAGTTATAAAAAAAGTCATTTTCACATAAAAAAAAACAAAACAAAAGCACGGCCCATACCAGTTGTAACAAAAGATGCTTCTCCTTCCATCATAACATCAGTGGCACCTATTGTGATTCTGTTAGCACTTATTGTAGAGTTGTATCGCATGTGCAAGTTGGAAACTTCTAAATGAAAGTGGTCTGAATGGTCTATCAATGAATTTGCTTGCAATGCCAAAATTCCTATTCCAAGTGTGCCTGAATTCATAAAACATAAACATTAATCACTTGATCACCATTATGTTCAATACATGTACCATAAAGTTCTTATTAAACACCCAGGGGCCTAACATTTCCAAAGGGGGTGGGGGGTGCATTTATTAAAACACAGTTTTTCCTAAATCCAAAAATCATTGTAATTATATTTGGTGCTAAACAAGTTTTCATTATTATGTTAAAAAGTTTGTGTTTATTATAAAATAAAGTAGTTTCTGAAGGATTTAATTAAAATTACAGATTTATTCTTGAGTTCACCAAGTCTGGTGACTAGATTTTTTCCTTTAATCAGGGCGGTCCATAATTAGCTTAGGGGCGTTTAATCGAAATTTTACTGTATACTAGAAACATTTTTTTTTTCAAAACTAAATTTAGTCCTATAAAATTTATTTTATAATGTTTGAAGCAATATGATAACCAATATAATAATGTATAAATCATAATTATGTAAAATTTACAAATTCAAATTTTATAATGCTGCAAATTTGTATTGTCATTTTTTAATAGAAAATCATGGCCCATATATTAATTATATTCACAGCTGCTGTAAAATTAAATTTTACCACTATCAAAAGACTGCCTGGATCCGTCCACTATAACACTGTTAATGGCCGTATCAGATATGTACATCTCCCTGTCTTCTTCAAGAGTGAAATTGAGAACTCCAACCATTTCACCGTCAAACTGAAAACAAACAGTATCATTAACCCTTCTGAAGTGCTGGACCCGAAAGTGTTAAGCCTTTCCCACCAGTATACAGCCAGGCCAGCCTGCACATTCTTGCAGTCTGACCAGGCTCTATACTGTTGGCTGACAAATTTTAAATATTCAAATTGATATCCCTTAAATTGATAATGGATAGTCCCAAAAATGAAAGTGGGACAAGTCCATTTAAAATATTCAGCATGTTCAGGGTTAACATCAAGCTCATTAGCAAAATGATTATTCTCACATTAGCATGCTTAATTTGTAAAATAGTTTTAAATTTGAAACTGTGAATGTGAAGGCTTTTCACACCTCAAATGCTATAACTTGCCTCACACAATTTTTCTAATTAAAGGGACTCCACTGGTTTTTTTGACATGACAGGACCGAAAATATTTTTTTCAAGATTTAAGTTCCATTTGATGAAGGTCTAAAACAATAACTTATGTGCAAAATTTCAGATCATTCACTCACTCAGTTCTTTCATAATAATCATTTTAAGCATGAAAAATGACCAAAAATTGACCAAATGGTGTTTAAAAAGCCCAAAAATAAGATTTTAAGTTTATTTCTGAGTATATCATTTTATTATCTTTTGCATATGGTTCTGTTTAAAGTGCCCCAGCTTATCTGTGTAAGAAATTCATATCTTATGTTTGTAGGCTTTTGCTGAGTTCCTTTAATGCTTATCCTGCTGATAGCTATTGAATATACCCAAGCAATCAGTGCATACCTAGATCAGCTGGTATGGGCTGCACCATTCACTATTCAGTCAAAACTTATTTTGAAATGTTCGCTATACATGTAAATGAAGAATGGTTTTGTCCTGAATGAAAGCTGGACAAATCAACTTAACATATATATACAAAGTAATGCTTGGAATAAAGAAATAATTAGGCACCATAATTTATGATGTCAGACAAGATGTCAATAAACCTAAAATGTCATGAAAACAACCTCTTCACTTAACTTTGCTCAACTAATTTTTACGACAAGAATTTGTAACAGAGTTACCAACGTCCCCCCGGCTAAGGGAAGTTTACATCAAGCACACAATTGTGAGTAGGAATCTGGCTGTTTCATATGTCACATGGTCCCATTTTTGAAAACATTTGTGCCAAGTAATTTTAAAATCCCTTGATCTTGAGCCCTACAACTTTTTCTACTTAACCTTAACTACTAAAACTTAAGGTTTGTAAAGTCAACATAATTTCTCAAATGAACAGAAAAACAAAACATATAGACTATAAATACTATAAATAATATTATTAATTTTTCACAAAATTATACCTTAAATGCCGGAATCTGGGAACCGACAATTTTTACATCTGATGACATCCAAACCTGTGCGCCTTCATCAATATGGAAGTTGACCGGCATGCTTGATCTAAGAAGTGAATATTCTGAGTATTCAGTGAAAGCAACCTGGCCATCTTGTATATGCAAGTAGCCGGTTTTGTCTCCATATACGGTATCTAAGTTAATTGATGATATACTCTGATTCCCAGCGCCTATCTCAAGCATTGCCTTAAACAAACAATATATATAGGGTTATTTCAGGTCAGATTATCTATTAGTATATAAAATGGAATAATTATATTTATTTTGCAACTCCATAAAATGGTATTGCATAGCAATGTATATATTTTGATGTGACGTCATTTGCGTTATACAAACATAGTGTAAAGGCGCGCTAAATGTTAGCATTACAGTACAGGCAAGTCATTGACTAAGATTCTTTTTTTTTTTCATTTTAAAAACTCTTTATTTTGGATATGTGATAAATAGAATATTACATTCGTGTAATTTCAATACTGAATTTATTGAACTTGTTTGATAAAATAATATCATATTCAACTCGTTCAATAAATTCATTATTGAATTTACACTCATTCAATATCCTCTATTTACTATGTTATGAAATACAGTAGAACTCCAGTAAGTAGAAGTTGAAAGGACTTGCATAAATTTTTTGACACATCGGGACTTTGAGTCATGAATCTGTCTCAATTTAATGACAAAAGTTCGAGCTGTCAACTTTACAAGCCAGTTACTGAAGGCATAACAAAAGGAAAGGGTGATAGCTAAACCAGCTTATAGTAAATATATCCCGTGTGATTATCACCAGGTCACGGATCATAATCATATAGAAGTGATAAATTAAACGTTTTTTCTTTATGTTACAACGATGTCATAGCACTAATACCAAAAATATCTGGCATACACAGCCATTGAAGAGGCAGGCAGACATGTGTTCATCCATGCGATCTGATGAAACTCTCAAATCTGACTGGAATATTTCGAGAATTTCGATGGTTAACTCCCTTTAACTTTTTATAGACTGTTCTAAATTTAAAAGCAGGATAAATCCATTATGATAACACATATTTTTAAGAAGAAAATGGTAATATATAACTGTACTCACATTCTTGTTCAACATCACATGTTCAAAGTCAAGATCTGCCCCATTTGTTGTAAAAATGTCTTCCGAGGCTTCTGTGACATGTCGAGGATTTTTCTCGTATATCACAACAGGCTTTGGAACTTCCAGGTCCTGACCATCCAAGTATAGTCTAGAATGGCATAAGGCATGTTCATATTAAGTTTTTTTTCACATTTGAGTGTTTTAATAATTAACATACCAATATTACAAGTAACTAGCTTTGAAGGCTTTTATGGCTATAGAACTCTTTTCATATTCAAGTTAATAAAGAAGAAACTTTTTTTATATTTCTAAGCTATTCATTCTCAAAAGTATCAACTTAAACTGATAAGATCACTAATCTATAAATGGGTATAATAAGCCTATCTGGTCAATTGCCTATGAAGTGAAGGCTTAAAACAGAAAGTAAAACAGGAGAGGGCCGGAACATGTCATTGTCAAACATCAGGATGGCTTGTTAACCGATCTACACAAAGATCTACAGATTTCCGTCTACTAAGATCATCATAAAAATCCAAGGTTACAGCTAGAAGTAGTAAAAATGCAGCAAAAGAAACAGACATTTGTTATCTCAAGTTTTACCAGACAAGGTAAAATGTTGAACTATAAACAATTATACGGAATAAGTAGTTGTTGCAAAGAAATTGATTATTACTGGTTTAATAACCCAGGAAAGTCAGAATGGTTGACTGACTGCTGAGATATGAGCAAAGTGGAAACAAAAAGGTAATGTCCCAGTTGTTTAAAATTGAAACAACTTAACTGTTGTTAAATTCAAACATTTTTGTTAAGTAATAAAATGTCAAAATTTGAGTTGTTCAGAGCTAATTGTTAACGTTTCCATTTGAATGCTGCAACTGAGTTTTTGGGTAAATGACATCATTATGTAGCTTCACAATCAGACATTTTGGCATCTTTCTGAGAGTCATGTATATTGAGATAATTTCAAGTTTCATATTTTTTCGATTGCTCCTGGTACTTTTAACCTTGTTGCTGTCTAAACCTGTATTATCACTGTACAAAAAAAGCTTCATTTCCTTTTCCGAACTTATACTTAAGACAGGTGTAGGTATTCAGTCACCAAATTTCAACGATAGTGATTTAACAATAATTATAATTATAAATTGTTAAATTATACAAGATTTCTTGACAACATTTGTAAAGACAATAACTTCATTTTCTAAAATACCGTATAGATCAAGACTAGTATAGATCTAACCACTTACTTGCTTTCATAGGTGAATTCAGATATTCTATCTTCTACAAAAACAGTACCAGGTCCACCCAAATCCCCATCTGCTGATCCTCCTGATCCATACGCTAGTAGACTTCCCTTGAAATCATTTGATTCAACAGTGTGAATGCTTATTCTTCCACCTGCCCCACCTCCGGCATTTAAATGACCTTTACCTCCAATAGCTGACACAGTTCCATGTCCTGAGAATTGACCTAAAAATACAGAAAAAAAATAGGAAAACTATAATATTGACAATGATAAAAACTAAATACTAGATTTGCCCGAAACCCTCTAAATACTAGAAAATATGGAAATTTTATAAGAAAATTTAACAGATGTTTTATATAATCTCAAGCATATAAAATTGGGTATTGACAAAAACCTGGAGAATAGGGGAGGGAAAGAAGTCATAATATGAAAAGCATCGAAACCTGTTTCAATATAAACGGAACCACCACTTCCTCCTCCACCACTGCTTCCAGAAAATACGCCGTCAGCTCCGTCTGCAAGAATTAAACCATCCAGAAGAAATTCTGCGGGCACTTTTATATCCACCTGACCTCCACCTAGGCCACCTCCAGTTCCACCTCCACGACTTCCAGGTTCTTTAGGTATATAGACTGAGCCATATGCGATTCCTCCGGAATCAGGGAAACCCACAACTTCATCATAAAAATCATAAATCTTTAATCATATAAATATATGTGATCAAGAACTGGTTAACGCTAAGGCAATCTGATTCAACTTCTATAACTTTTTAATTGTTAGCCATAATTGTAAGTGCCATCTTCTTAAAATGGCATTATATAGTGTTTAGATCATGCTTGCTATTGTTTGATCAAGATTTATATTGTTGAACTACCTAGATGAAGCTAAGGACCACTTTTCAGTACTGCCTATGAACAAACTCAGTCAAACTGAGCCTTCTTGCTGTTTGGGGTTTTCTTTAAGGATTCTATTTCTCTCTATTTATGTACAAGCTATTAATCCCACAAGATTTCTGGACCAGCTGTTACAGACAAATGACCAAAAGACTATATATTCTGGATCAACATGATCAACAGCAATGGGGAAATTTTGCCTTGCCCTAGGATTGAACAAGCAATCCCTGGCTGGATTTTAAATCTGATACTCTCCCTACTGAACTATGTGGGCTGGCATACACTAGGGTACTTATTTAAAGGTTTGACTGTACTGAAAATGTGCCTTTACAAAAAATTCAAAATGTTTTTACCTCCTCCTCCCTTGGAGGCATAACCACCACCGGCTTCTGGCTCTGAAGCATCTCCAATCTGGTATTCACGGCTGGTTCCCACGCAAATAAATCTTGCCAGAGGTTCAAGGAAAAATTCTGTTGCCAAAACTTGCATAGAGTCCGCCAGAAACTTTGAATTATACTTTATCTCCTGCAAAAAAACAACAACAAAAAACCAACCATCAGAAAACATTATAATAATCAATTCATTACATAATATTATGTTAAATATGAATTCATCCAACTCATAAAACCCTTATAGAACACCATCTCTGATGGCTTCATCAACTTGTTTTTGCAAATAAGGCCGGTTGATTTTGTTTTTGTTAAATTTCATAAATCACACGAACATTTGCACAGGTGAAATGGTAACTTCTTACTCATACAAACGAGGGGGGAGACAAAGCTATATCATGTTAATAAAACATATAATTAATACAATTTCACAGATGTAAACTAACATATTAATTTTTGCAAGGGATAAGTGTAAAACTTCCCAATAATCATATGAAATAAGGTAGGACATACATGTACATTGAGCTGATTTAGAGCATGAAAATTATTACATGTTGAAAAATGAACACCACTGTAACTTTACTAAACATCACTAATTCCGCGTCATCACTTATCTCACGGTAATGGCATATTTTCATGTGACCATTGTTATAATTGGTCAGAATTGACAAATTTTATTCAAACACCTTAACAACAAATTTTTTGTGCAAAATAATTTAAATCTATAGATTTTGACGTAAAACTGAACAGCAATTTACAAACTTCTGCAAAAAACAACAATAGTCCATTAAATTTGTGCATACGTCTGAAACAATCATCATTTTATAAATGTTCTTGATTGTTGAAAAAAATAAGTTTGAGTTACAATGTAAAAATACTTTTAATATTTAAAATTATGCAAAATAACTTAAAGAAATTTTAACTGAAACATGAAAAAACTGAAATAAAACACCATTACCGCGAGGTAAATGATGACATACTGTTTCCAAAATGGCCGACACACGGTTTACATCTGACAAATTAAAACTAATTTTGATTGAATATATTGTTGTTTCCTTGTGTCATATAGCAGAAAAATGACTAAATGATACAGTTTATGACAGTTTTTGTAGTGTAAGTTTATTGTTTGTGTTCTTTACTGTTTTAAAGTGTTAAGTACCGTGAACTTAGAGGAGCACAGTATATATCACACTTAACCGAACAAGATAAAACACTCTTTGTCCTGTTCTTCTAGCATTTTTTTCCCTCAGGAATATGTTGGATGTGCATAGCAGGCATAGTATGTGTTTAGCAAATCTAATGATAAATACATGTATGTACATGATCATCTGGATATGCATCTTAATATAAGTCCAAGGTGCATATCCCTGTCAAAAATTGCTTGATCGTACCAACAGATATACCTAGCTACAAATTTAACAGATTAATACTTCAAAACAATAATAATAATAAAATAATATTATATTAATTTTGTGTTGTCGACAATGTCAAGGGAGGCTTATTTACAAACAGATTTTAAAATTTTTTCAATCACTAGTCTACATGGAGTAGTGACAAGCTAAATGCATACAGTACAGTCCTTGCAGAGTAACCCTTTGAGGAACAATAACCTCTTTACAACAACAAAATCTTTTTTTTTTCAAAGAATGAATTTAAAATCAATTGAATCCTGAGCAAAAAGCTATTAGCAACAACAAAAAGCTTTGCCGTCAAATTGCTAGTGCTCTGCAGAGGTAATACTTAACTGAAAAATAAACTGATGAACCTTGGGGCAGACATAATTATATATATGTGAACATTTTTCTTTCTTTTTAACTCAATCACAATAAACTTAGTACAAACCAAAATTCCAACTGTTAGAACAAGTGGCATTGGTGGGGGTAACTCCATTATGGCAAGAGCCCCTAGTTCCATAGTAGAAAATTCAAATGCACCCGGTGTTCCTTCAACTAGTTTTCCATCTTCAACATAGCTTGTCATAGCATCTTTTTTGATATTTATTACTCTTCCGGGTACTATACGTAAATGCCGCACGCCTATCATTTCACCGTTCCATTTCAAGGCTATTTCACCATGGCCAAGGATATAAATAAGTGGGGACAGGTAGGCCTTGGAAGCTTCATCAATCCACAAGTTAAACTGAAACTTCATCAATGGTTGGGCCTCGCCAATACGTGCAGTTTGATGTTCCTGTTGATGAAAATTATCGAAAATGTTAGAATTTGATACCATATCATTAGAGGATATTGAAGCTTCTTCTATAAAAGCAGGATATAATTTAATGGAATGGTATGAAAATAAATATTTTTTTCAAAAAATCCCAATAAAAAAATCCTGATATCAAAACTGACAACTTTGTTGAAGTTCATTCCATTATGGTATCAGACAGATCATCCCACACATTTCATTGTCAAATTTTAATGTTTTCTTTATGCTTTGAATGATATTTGTATTGTTAGGAATAAACAACTTTTCATTGTCAAATTTTAATGTTTTCTTTATGCTTTGAATGATATTTGTATTGTTAGGAATAAACAACTTTTCATTGTCAAATTTTAATGTTTTCTTTATGCTTTGAATGATATTTGTATTGTTAGGAATAAACAATTTTGCACAGTTCAAAATTATACTTGTCCAAAAGAGTGTGAAGGGGGTTTCATTCAAAGGGTATCAAAACACTTTTCTAAATTAAACAATTTTACAACAAATTTACTTTTTTCCAAATTTGGCTAGGAAAAGGTCTGTTTGATGTTTTTTTTGTTCATGTCTAACTTTAATAAAGAGGCAAATGAAGATAAAGCCAACTTTATAAAAGATAATTAAACATGTATATTTTAATATAAACAAAAAATTAACTAATGCATTTACATTTTACAATGTAAAGAATTCATCAATTGATAAATAAGATTCTCCTATGGAAATATCATAAGACATAGACATACACGTAGGTATATTCTTCCAGATCTGTCACTTTTAATGTCATGGCATTCTAAAACTCGTTCAGCTCCATCCCCTGTCTTTAACTGCAATGATGCATTCCTCATAAGGTGTATCTCATCAAAATAGTAGTAAGTTTTTTCCGCACCTTCCTCGTATTCGTCTAGGATATACTGATGGTCCCATGATCGTTCCTTATTGTCGAATCGAATTTGTTCATATTTTCTCGAGTTTCTAAAAATAAGGCCATTATAACAAAATAAATTCCTTGCTTGGTTAATATAAGTGAAACAATATTACAATTTAGTAAAAAATATGTGAATCCAACTTTTGAATTATCTTTACTAATTTGTATATCTATGCCTTTTTATGCACTGATTAACAGTGTCCAAACTTGCAGACGCCTGGCTTTTCTTATTAAATCTTCTAGTTTCAAACAGCATATACAAATGCAGCCAGTGCAGCCCGAGATCGCCTGGCACATGCATGCAGTCTAATCCCTGTCTGCACTGTTTGCTGATTTATACACAAGAAGTACATATTTTGAAATTTCCCCAAAAATGATGAAAGATGAACAATGGACAAAATAGGTAAAGAACAGAATCACTAAAGAATGTCCAATATGACAAAATTGAAAGAGTTTCAGGTTATGTTTGACTGAGCCTCTTCATGGTAGGTACTGGAAAGTTCAAGTTACTGTCCACACCCCCTAGCAGTCCATTTTTGATATTTAGCACAAAAGAGTATTAAAAGGTAAAATTTACCGGACATCTTTGATATAAACAGATCCAGGTCCTCCTTCGGAAAGGTAACTGTCTACAGTAGAATCTCCCCCAAAAGCTTCAAATGTTCCAAAGAAGTACATTTCTGTGTCAAGATATACTGCTATTCTACCTCCAGCCCCACCAAAGTAACCATCTCCACCGTGTGAATTTAAAACTCCATAACCCTCCAAATTTTTGGATCTGAAAAATAAATTAGCCATGTCATGACAAAACCAATATAATGGGTTTGCGACCAGCATGGATCCAGACCAGCCTGCACATCCGCACAGTCTGATCAGGATCCATGCTGTTCGCTATTAGTTTCTCTACTTGTAATAGAATTGGTAAGCGAACCGCATGGATCCTGATCAGACTGCGCCGATGCGCAGGCTGGTCTGGATCCATGCTGGTCACAGACACACTATGTTGGTTTTGTCATGATGCGGCTCAAATTTATAACTTTCACAGCTAGAAAAAAAACTTTTTTTTGCAACTACAGTAGCATAGCTTTGCTAGTTAAAAAAAGAAAATAAAATAAATGTACAAGCAAAATTAACTGAACTTGATATACGTATCCTTTCAAATATATAAATAAAGTGATATTTTTTATCAAATTTCACAAATTTCTATGTTAAAGTGAGATCTTTTGGCATTATTTTTATTGGCTTGCATTTTTCATACCAGTTAAAAGATAAGTGCAAAGGTACTTAAACCCATTTAAATCAACTTTTCAAAGTTATGTTGTTTTCCTTATTTACTTAATAATTCTAGGTAAACTTCATATATTTTTTATCATGAATTCTCCAAGATTAACAAAGATATAAAATATTGAGTTTTTACTTACTTGATATAGACAGTTCCACCACTACCACCACCAGAGTCACCACCACCAGAGTCATCACCACCATGTGATCCATCAACTGTTATTTTCCCATCAATTAATAAATCTGTAGCTATCTGTATTACAATATTTAACCATATATCAATAAACTACAATCATTTTCCTATTTATTATATTAACCACTTTAAAGGCCCATAATGCCTCATAAATGCTTTTATTTTTATTTCTCATTTTTTTCCATATTTTTGATGGTCTGATATAAGATCTAAAAAGTTACTCATTGGGCAATTACCTGGTCCATCTTTTGCTGCTGTTGCCCTTAAGTAATTAATACAGATATACATGTAGTGATGTAGTATTTTGTATGGAAGTCAAAAAACAACTTTGTTTACATTTTGCTACTTTTATGATTATAATTTTCACAGTCTGTTCTTCTTTTTTGTCATGATAAAGTGTGTAACTTGCTCTAAAACCATTATTTGAATGTAATAAACCTCATGTTTGTCCTTTTCAAAAAAGGGAAAAATTATTCATTTTTGAGGCATAATGGGCCTTTAAACATTTAAAACAAATTGTAATTTTTTCTTTCTTTCAGATATTGTTTTTCCAGCTTGCTAGCTAGATAACTTATTATGAGCTCACTAAAAATTGATTATAAGAAAGAAATACAAGTCGAAAATGCCTATGTTACATTGTTTACCTTACAAACTCTAAAATTTCTATGATATATAAATATTAGCACACAATTGTGATCCGTAAATTTCAATATAATTTACAATAAAAGCACCTTTAGATTTATGAAGCCACCACCATCACCTCCAATGCTTTCTAAGCCATTTCCTCCCCTACTGCCTCTCAAATTAGGTGAGTACAGGCTTCCATAGAATTCACCACCTTCCGTTATCAAGCTTTTATTTGTGGCATACCAACCTAGAATGACCGCAATATGTCATTAATATGTTCAGTACCTTTTACAAAGCAATTACATATAAACAAATATTGTCTGCCACAAAGAAATGAGCCTCAAATTTTGCAGTAATTGGTTGATCATGTGACTAGATCCTGTCAACTTTAAGAATCTGACCTCTGCACATTGCATAAATCCTCACATTCAATAAAATCTACTTGCCCCTTTAAATTCAATTAAACTTGTCTTAAAGGTGAAATCCCAATGTAATTTTTAATCTCTAACACCTCTCAACAACAATGAAAACTTAAGTTTTCCAAAGTGTGTTGCTCTGCAGAGGTTACACTGAACAATTTTAATACATACTTAAACTGTATATATTATGAAGCTCAAAGTTGACTAGTTTTCTAAAAGTATGACAAAAATTGTGTATTTTAGAACTTAAATGCAAACACACCACTGGCATAGACATATCTTTTATATAACCATTTAATAGAACTCTTTCCTAGTTTGGTGAATACTAATTGAAGCAAATTCATGTACCGTTTTAACGATGAAATTTACAAACCTCCTCCATCTGTTGCATACCCGCCTCCAGTTCCAACTTCAGTGCCATTTACAACAGCATCAATACCTTGTCCAAGCTCTTCATTCAACATGTCATCAGGTCTGTCAATTGCTGATGCAGTTAGTTTTGCACCAGCTTCAAGATTCAATATACTTGCTTGAATTGCGATACTTTCCGCTGAAATCACCGATTTAAAACGTGCATCAATCCTAGCAATCTTCTGAGTTACAGTCTGATCTGGTGCATACTTTATTTGGGAGTAGCTTCGTAAGTCTAAGGTTCCAAATGTCACTGTTCCAACTGGATCAACTTCCGAGGCTCCAGTTGTAATATCTACAGATGCCGTATGTGCAAGATCACCAAAATAAAGTAATGTTTCGAAACCGAGAATAAGATCTGATATACCAATAAGTTCACCAAATATTGCCATGGACCTATGTTCTGTTTGTCCATCTAAGAAAACACCTGTTCCATAAACATAAATGATAGACGGAAAATATATATACGATTCAGCATCCGTTATAAAGTTAACCCCTGCCAGGAAAGCATTTCTTGTTGATGGATCATACTCTACCTTTAAAGTTTGGTATTTATGTAAATGATATAATCCTGACCCATCGCTGTAAAATTTTTCACATTCTAAAGAAGAGTCCCTGTCATCATCTACAAGTTGCAGCGAGGCATTGTTCATCAGATGAATTTCATTAAAGTAATGGTCTGCAAAAGTTTCATCTATAGTTGCATATTTGCCATGAGGTCTTCCTTGGTTGTCTAGTAACAGTCTTTTATAGGTTTTACCATATCTTTCATCCTGTAAGTAAACTGTTCCACCTCCTGCACTAAGACTATCATCAGTTCCAGAGCCCCCATAGACTTGGAAGGTTCCATAGAATTCTATCTGCAATGAACAATGTACAGCTACTCTTCCTGCGGCTCCTCCTCCATTTGTTCCTACTCCATCACCTCCGTAAGCATTGATGTAGCCATAACCTTCAAAGTCATAAACTTCAATCAAAATACTTCCACCACTTCCTCCACCTCCACTTTCATCAGCTATTTCACCATTAGCATCAATTGTACCATCATTGATTAACAAGTTTCCTACTTGAATATGAATCCATCCGCCTCCCCTGCCTCCAGTTTTCGCACCAGTAATGTCGTTGTATGTACCTCTACTGCCCGACATTGAGGGTAGGTAAAGGGAATTGTAAGAGATGCAATCTCCTAATCCACTGCCTACGCCACCATGGCAACTGCCATCATTTGATATATTTCCTGGCTTACTTGATCCTGTTGTTATGTCAATGCTCTCAGATCCTATTCTGTTTTCACTAGAACAGCTTAAGACACTCTCAAGTTCAAGATCAATGTTAGAAGCGGTGACGTCAAAATTATCAGCATATAGCGCAGCTGCAAACTTAAGATTGATATTGCTTGCTTTTATCTTTGCTCCTGTGTCAGCATCATATTCAGCAATACTTCCTGGCTCAAGTTGAAGTGTTCCAAATGCTACATAGTCATATTCTGAGAGGTCAGTTGCTGAAAAGGGAACAATTTTGGCATTTGGTCCAATTCTCATTTTCCTACTTGAAGCAAGATAAAGATTGGTTACACCCCTCAAAACACCATCTAAGTCAAATGCCACAGATCCTAGACCTAGTATAGTTACTGTCTCTGACATAATGAACTCTCCCCCTTTATGGAGCTCAATGTTTACTTTAAGTTTGGAGTGAGCTGATGTATCTGTGACAGATCTTTCTAGTGTACCTTTATGCTTATCCTGAAGTCGCACCAAGCCAGTACTGTCACCATTCACTTTTGCTATATTTATAACACGTTCTTTCCCATCTTTAATCATCTGAACTTTTGCATAGTTATAGATATCTACTGTATCAAAATCTAATGTCAAACTTTCCTCATTTAGTGTGCAGTAGAAGTCAACTTGACCATTATCATTGTCACAAATGTATCTCTCACCATTGTTTTCAGACAACAGGTATACTGACCCCGGTCCACCGTTTCCATGAGCAGCTGAAGAAGTCCCTCCTCCTGCACTAAATTCTCCTTGAAATTCATCAGTCTGCATATGAACTGCAATGTGTCCACCACTACCAGCTCCGCCTTCTATATCAGATGTAGACCCACCATTAGCCTCCATTGAACCCAACCCTTTCAGAGCAAAATTACATATGACGTAAATACTCCCTCCTGCACCAGCACCACCAGAGGTTGTATCGCCACCTGAAGATCGTAGAATCCCGTCAAGTATGAGTTCATCAGTAGTAATCTTTATAGCTCCTCCACCTTGATTATTTGGGCCGCCAGATGCTCCAGGTGTATTTGGTGTGTAAATTGTTCCAAACGGCTCTGAGGCGTTGTCAACAGTAACATTTACACCTACACCCCCAGCTGCTGAATGAGCCCCACCATTCTTTCCAATACCGTGTGCAGTGTCAGGAACAAGGTCGTCATCTAATGCAGCTCTTCCATTTGTGCTTAATGCTGCTTCACGTTCCAGAATAACATTAACAGCA
Source organism: Ruditapes philippinarum (assembly GCF_026571515.1). Classification (NCBI taxonomy): domain Eukaryota; kingdom Metazoa; phylum Mollusca; class Bivalvia; order Venerida; family Veneridae; genus Ruditapes; species Ruditapes philippinarum. Next base: position 201,296 of record NW_026852328.1, on the reverse strand, counting down.
GTTACGTCTACAAAATCTGCTTCTAGGACAACAAATCGTTTCATTTCCAATGTTCCAACAGTCAATTTCAGACCTCCTGATGGTAAAATAAACATTGATCCAGCCTCAAGTTTAAGCTCACTTAGGATGTATTCTCCATTGTTTCCTCTTTTATTATAATTCCCACCACTGTACGTCGAAGTAGAAGTTGTAGTGTAGCCTTTAATAATACCACCATTTTCAACAATAAGTTTACTGAAAGTACACGTTCCCTTTAAATCTATTAATACCCCAGCAACAATTAAGGTTTCTGGTACGTGAAGTGTGGCTTCTTCTTCGACATCAAAATTAACAGTAGTTGTAAAAGTTCCAACTTTTCCTTCAACAACAGCAGCTCGAGCAATCTGATAGCCAGTAACATGCAAGGTGCCTGTTTTATCACCATTAACATCAGCCAATTTTAACTCTGTGTCTGAGTTGCCAAATGCCACATTTGCATATCCTGAAATACATCAAATACAAGGTTTTCTTCACTATAATTCATCAATTATATTGAGTCAATAGTTATGACAAAAAACTGGAACAATATCTATATTGATCCGATATTAATATCTCCCAACAAAATAAAAACAAGAGGGTCATGATTCCTATTAATTCAGTTTTATCAAAATCATCCAAGGGATAGAGGAGATGACATGCAAGTCTTATGCCTGTATTAAGCATGAAACTACTTTTAAATTAGTAAATTTTGTAAAACCCATGACCCCTAAGGGCAGGGCCAATTTTGACCAGAGGGCTATTAATTGAACAAATTTGGTAGAGGCCTACTAGATGATGTTTCATGCCAAATATCTAATCTCTAACATAACAAATTACATGTCTCTGAAACACTAAGTTAAGAATCTGGCGATCATTTCACTAACATTCTGTTAGTTTTGCGTATCTTTTGAACGTAAATTTGGACTTACCCAAAACGTAAGTTTATGTTAGTTGCATTTCACTATCCAGAACATGCAATTTATGCCAGTAATAAGTGAGCGTAAACTTACGCAAATGGGTAACAAAGAAAGTTTAGTGCAAAGCAAATAAATATGTCAGTTCTGCTTAGTAATACACAAAAAGTTCAAACCCGAGTTAAGATAACGTAAGTAAGTTAGTGAAACGCACCCCTGGTGTAAAAAAAATGAAAATCAGCATGTGTTCACTTCTGCATCAATGCTGATTTTCAAAAATAATCTAGCAAGCATTCTTAATTAGTGAAATACATGTTCTGACAAGTGCTCATGAAAAGTTTAAGTTAACTAGAAATGTGTCCATAGGACATGGATGCCCCCACACGCCACTGTTCTGTCAATCTTATGACTCTAGGTCAAATATTTTTTGGACAACATGTGCCACAAGTTGAAAACTAAAAATCAACAAAGGGCCATAATTCTGTTAAACTTGGTCGCAGCAATAATTCCTTCCTTTACTACCATCTACACATTAAGGTTGTTAATCCCTGGAAGTTTAAACAAAAATCTGCCATCCGGTTTAAGAGAAGTTGCTTTCACAAAATTTCTACATAGTATATAATGAAAAAATCAACAAAGGGCCATAATTCTCTTAAATTTGGTTGCAGCAAAAATTCCTTCCTTTACTGCCATCTACACATTAAGGTTGTTCATCCCTGGAAGTTTCAGCAAAATCTGCCATCCGATTTAAGAGGAGTTGCTTTCACAAAATTTCTACATAGTATCTAGAGAAAAAATCAACAAAGGGCCATAATTCTGTTAAATTTGGTCGCAGCGTTAATTCCTCCCTTTACTACCATCTACACATTAAAGTTGTTCATCCCTGTAAGTTTAAGCAAAATCTGCCATCCGGTTTTAGAGGAGTTGCGTTCACAAAATTTCTACAAAGTATCTAGAGAAAAAATCAACAAAGGGCCATAATTCTGTTAAATTTGGTCGCAGCGAAAATTCCTTCCTTTACTACCATCTACACATTAAAGTTGTTCATCCCTGTAAGTTTAAGCAAAATCTGCCATCCGGTTTTAGAGGAGTTGCGTTCACAAGATTTCGGGACATACGGTAGGAACGGACGGTTGGACAAGTGCAACGCTAAATGCTCCCACATTGTGGGGGCATACAAATGAGTTAAACTGAAAAAAATACTGTTTTTAGGAAAATGTTTCTTGCCTTATAACTGTGCTATGTCATGAAAATCAAATGTTTCAAGTCGATGCAATTCATATTTTTGAAATCTTACAAAATTCTAAGTTTAACAACTCCAAAAATATAGCTTTGGAATAAATCCCCTTATCTAACATCTTCAGCTTGTCATGACAAGTGAGTACACCAAGTTTCATGTTGATACCTATGGTCAATAATGGGGTACATTAAAGATTTTGTACGATGACAATGGCACAGGGCTTAAAATAGCTTGACCTTTCTTCAAAACATACAAGCTTAAAAACACAATATATTCTGTTGAATTTTGCATAAATTACGCCAATCTTCATAATCAATATGAATATTCTTAAAATAATCGCCTGTCATCTTTTCTTATGTTTGAAATTTTAGAATTTTGTACAGTCAGTGAGACTAAAATATGTTGGAGCACCACACTAGATACCATATTCCGGTATAAATGGAACAAGGCCCTTGAATGATTAAATGCTAAAATAATAGGCTTTCTCCAAAGAGAATGAACTCTAAATTGTCTAATTTATCTTTTCACATCGATTTTATATATGATTGTGAATGAAAAATGTAAGAATCGGTAAAAAAGCCATATTTTTCTACTTTGTGATCATAATTTCTGCAAGCATATATAGTAGTGCTCAAACACAGTACTGAGTTAAGTCCCTTTCTACAAAACTATGATAAAATTTTACCTGATATTGTCAGCAGATCATACTTGTATTCCTCTGCCTCTCCGTCAATATATGCGAAGGTCTGCTCTTGTATAGAGCTATCAACGTCTCCAGATATCAGCAGCGAGAGTGTTTCTTGAGGTGACTTGCCTTCCTGTAGAAAAACAGTTCCGGGCCCTGCTTTCACAGTTTCAAGATTATGATCATTTCCGCCACCATATGCTTTCATTGTTCCTATAAACTCATTGCTGGAATCAAAAAAAATATATTGTTTTCTTTTTTACTTTTTTTTCCGCAACAAAACAGTATAGGTCATATGGTTAGTTTCCAGTTTTACTGGTGGAGGAAGACCTCAAATGAAAATATGTAAAAAATTAACATTAACAGATTAAAAACCGAAGTTGCAGTAGTACTTTTATTATAATAACAGTATCTCTTCTGGTAATATAACGTTATTTTATTTTTATTTTTCATTTATATAAACCCATTGATGAAATGAAATGGAAGTACACATGTACATGTTTGTTTAGATTTTATTTTTATTTTTTTTTGGGGGGGGGGGTTTCCAGCTAAGATGGCATGAATGTTAACAAGTGTGGGAAGTTTTCAAAGCCGTATGTCAATGGACTTTGAAAATATTTGAGGTGTCACAAAAACTTTAACATAAGTGTTAACGCCCACACCGAGGATTGGGTGACTAGGATAGCTCTACTTATTCTTAACGAATTGTCGAGCTTAAAATAAGTCCTTACGAATCTGTTATTGTGATAGCCATCCTCCCGCCACTGCCTCCACCACCATATTCATTTCCTTTACCACCATTTGCTCTAATTTCACCATCACCAGTTAACAATGGAGTGGTAATAAGGATTGTTCCACCACTTCCACCTCCTGCATTTAGCCCTATACCATCCTCTCCATCTACCTCTATGGTACCTAAATACAGAAACAAACTCATTACTGTTATTTGAAGCACATCAGTAAATTCAGTTTATACAATTTTAATTTAGTTTGTGATTGAAGCTATAAGCTTACTGAAACATTTCTTGGACTAACCAGTACTAAGCAATGATTGTCAAATTTATTACTCATGGAAACAACGGCTTACACCTGATAGGGTTTGTACCCACGTGGCCAGCAATTTTCAGATTTCTTGTCTAACGCTTAATCAACTTGGCCAAGACATCCATAAAGCATAATTTTATTGTCTGAATTATAACAAGTTAAAATGTGAAAAATGTGTAAGCACTTTTAAATCCTGACTGGAAATAAAATTATCTGTAATCATATTAAAACATACAGCGATTTATAATAAACGGTATGATAATTTTCATGATGAAGTGGTATGTTTAACCTTATTTTAAATCAAAAACAAGACCACTTACCAAACACAGTGAGCGAAGTAAACAAGGTAAGTTTCAGATATCCACCACCGGCTCCACCTGTCCCGTTCAAAGAATTTCCACCTCCGCTACCCGGTTCTACAGGAAGTCGTGTATTATCGTAAGACAGACCGCCAGTAATATCCGCCGAGTTTGATCCTCCAGGGGCTCCATGGCCTGCACCTAAACCTATACCATCCACCTGAAATGACATAACATTTTTCGACTGACTTGATGGGTAACCTGATCTGGTCTTATACTTGAAACATTGAAAAAAACATAGATCACTGATAGCTTTAATAGCTAGTCTGAATTAGTTAAATATTACCAAACTTAATACATTAAAGATATACTATGCTCAAAATTGATTATAGAAACTATTGATGACTGCTACACAGTCCCTAAAAACATGTTTTGATTTCACACAAAGGATATATGTTGTGTTCCACACAGTCTATAGATGGTGAGAATTTGAAAATTATAAAAGTGTCATAAAAAACTGGCAGTTTTTTTTAAAGAAAATACCAACTTTACTTGACCTCTAATAGGGAATGCAGCTTCCCAATTACATGTTCATGGCTTCGTTATTCATTCTTTATTCAAATTATAGTCATATTCAGTAAGAATTTCATAGATTTCAACAAAATTCTGTGATATTCTTTGTATATAGTATATCTTAAAAAAGCTCGTTCAACTTTGATCAAGACAAACCATTCATCATTTTTAGGATTTTTTTCAAATATATACTGATTAAATAGTGAACAGTGCAGACATTGATCAGGCAGCACAGATGTGCCGCCTTGGTTTGTGCTGGTTGCATGGGTATATTTATATAGTTTGTCTCATGTATATTACGTACCATGTTTCCTTTTCCTGGACCAGCTTCAGCATCATATCCCTTCAAGGTCAGTGTCGAGCCAGGATGTAATTTAATTTCATTTGCCGAGATGTCAAGACTTTCCCCTATAACTTTAGAGCCGTACTGCAGTTCCAGCTCTACGAATTCTATATTCTTTAAAGTGTCTGGATCTTTTTCAAATGTTACTTCTGCATAGTTTTTCAATGTAAATGTGAAAAATGTGTATTCCCCAGGATTTGAGAGGAAACTGTGCTCGCCAGCCTCATTACAGCATGCGCCTGTTCTAACTACCGGTGAAAATGTAACCTTTTGATACTGTGAAATGATCAAGGTGCCAATATTTGTGAGAATTCCTGAAACAGTAAGAACTTGTATTGTGTAATTAATAAATAAAATGGAACTTAATTCTTGCTTAAAAACAAAGCACTCTGTCATACAATAACAGAGAAATCAGCATGTGTTAAGGATAAAATCACACTAGCTAATTCACATTCCCAATTATTAGTCTATAAAAATTATAATAAACAATAATTTTTTGAAATACAGATATAGACATGTACATATAGTTATTTTCCACATAACAGTGAAAAATGAACATAAATTATTGTCACTCTCTCTCAATACAATTTCAAATATTTTAACAGTCGCTCTTTAATTACTAGACTGAGTTAAATTACCAGTATTTCCAACAAAATGTATAATATTAAATGAATAGGAAAAATAGAATACTTACCTTCAAATTTACTCTCTTCTCCCTGCAACTCAACAGATTTTGGAAGCCTTAATTCCCCAGCTTGCTTTAAGTTGAAGCTACATTGAATAGCACTGTATGCCAACTCAACATCTGCACTGAAAATAACATCATCATCAACAACAATCGTGCTACTGGAGCCACAAGTCAGTGTCTTTGCTTTAACATGAAGACCTGGAGTGCCTATCCACAATTTTGTAGCATCACCAATGTTGATATTATCAAACTCCAGTAATTCAGTGGATGGGAGATCAATATAGGTGACACCTTCAGTTTCCCCTGATGCGCCTGAATTGTCAATGTAAATATACTCCACAAATCCTGGTTCATCTGTACGCTGGAATACTACAAAAGATGTTCCCGATCCTCCAGCTTGACCACTTGCTGAAGACCCACCATGCAACTTATAGTCTCCTAAGAAGTGAAAGTTTCCTTGTACATCTAACTTTATTCTTCCTCCACCTCCACCACCACCTGTGACAGCAGAACCACCCCTTACTGAAATAGATCCAGACCCATCTATATCTTCAATATACAAATCTATTCCGCCACCACTTCCACCGCCTGCATCAATTGTAGCATGATCACCATCAGCACTTATAGTTCCATGTACAGTAAGTGTATCAGTCTGTATTAACAAATAACCACCAGCATTAGTGGCCCCTTCTGACACTCCACTACTTCCAGGCATCCCGCTTTGAATTTCATTATGTATTCCAGTATAGTTTGCAGATGGGAAATTACCGTCAAATGATACCCCGCCTGCACCTCCATAACTTCCTCCAGCACCACCTGATTCAACAACCATCACTGTTCCACCATCTACATTAAGATGTCCATTAAAAGCAACTTCTAATTCGGGAGAGTGAATTACAAGATGTCTTGAGGTGAGAACACCGCCATATTTTACTGTCAATTTCTCGATCATTTCAAGTATGTAAATATCCATGCTGTCTGTACCTATCTCTAAAATACCATTAGTGGTGACCTCGATTTTATTTAATGACATTTTTCCAGCAGGTTGGATGCTGTCGGCAGAAAATCCGGATCTGCTTAAAGAATGTATAAAAACCTTACCACCACTTGAAACAGTCATTTCTCTTACTCCGATCAATGTGCCGTACACTTCTAGATTATACCAGTCATCACCAGTAACATCATCGTCAGTAAGAAGAATGCGAGCAGGAGCAGTTATTTCTCCGTTTTCTTGAACAATAAGTTTACATTCTAATGCATATGGTGAGATAGTTCCGTAGGAAGTTGCAATATCATATACCTGGTTTTGCAAAACTGTTAAAGTACCTGTATTATCACCAATAATTGTAGCCACTACAAATTTCGTAGATGTTCCAGATGATTTTACCTGGCCATAGCCTGCAATTTCCAATTCAGAAAGTTCTGTTATATCGGACAAGTATGTGGATGCCTCGGATATCAGACCATTGTTATTAATGATAGCTTTCTTTACCTGCGAGCCTCCTGACTGCGAATATTCTTTATAAATTGTACCTGCAGCTCCACTTGCTAATGTACCATTCCCACCATAAGCTGTTACAAATCCAAGGAATCCTGACTGGGACGAAGCTATTAGAGAAATTCTCCCACCACCTCCTCCACCTCCTACAGTGCTTTCCCCTCCGTTGGCAGATAACTGACCATGCCCTTGAAGTATAGAAGCAGAGACATATATACTTCCACCACTGGCACCACCAGTAACTGTGGATCCTTCGCCATCAACAAGTAGTGATCCATCAATCTCAGCTGTATTTGCTACCTCTATATGGATAATTCCTCCTCCTCTGACATCAGTTGTACCACTTCCGTATTCAGCAGGGAGAATCGATGATCCATATGCTTTAGTGTCCTCATTTAATCCCCCGTCTCCACCGTAACTAGCTCCTTCAGTTCCAGATGGTGATCCAGATCCTGTATCTAAATCACCACTTTCACTCAAGTCAATCACTGCACCATCCTGTACTATAAACTCATCTGAGATGAAATTCAGGCTTTTCTTATCACCAGTTAAGATAAACTTTGACAATGAGTACATTTTAAAGGTGGTAGTTTCGAAGGAAATTTCACTGCGATCAAAGGTGATATTTGCCTCATAGCCAAGTTCAAATGTGTCAATTGTTATTTTCTGTCCATCATTTCCAAACAATGCCGTAGAAGCTACTGTTGTTTCAGTCCAAGATTGAAGTTTGAGTGATGATGCAATAAGGCGTCCGTTTGAATTAAGATTAAAGTGTCCATGGTTATCCAAAGTCAGGCTATTTGCGGTCAGAGTGCCATGTAATTCAAGCAGTGGGGAATCCCCAGATATTAAAAGATTTTCAGAGTTAACTGTCAATGCCCCTTCTTCTTCAACCTCAACTTGACATGCAAATCCTCTGTGCTCATCACCTAATGTGAATATAAAAGTGAATAAAAAATCCATTAAAATATATACAATTATTTTCAATTTTATTCAATTCTTTCACAAGCTATTAATGCTAGAATAGTTAAAGAAATATACATCAAGAGTGATTTAAAATTTAATTATACAATGAAATAATTTTGTTACTAAATATAATTATTGAGAACAAGTGATTTCTTTTTAAGTAACAAATTCTGAAGAGGCTTCCAGACAGCAATCAAGCTTCAGAACCAAATCATGCCAAATTTTATAACAAATATAGGTCTTGGTCAATGACTTTCTATCATTAACCTTGTAGAGAAATTCAGCATATAAACCTTAGAAAACTCATCTTTAAACAAGAGGTTCATAAATATGTCCCTGAAGATATTTGTGAAGTTTTAAAGAGTATTGGAGATAAAACTTGCAGGCAAAACTTTCATCAGAGATTAATAATAACACAGAGTGTTTCAATCAAATTGCATATTTATATGACATACTATAATATAAATGAAGAAAATTGTGCAAACTCAAATAAACATCCTAAGTGACTAAATAAAAAAACCTTTAACTTAGTGTTAAGGTAATATTCTGGAGACCCCAGAGGTTAGAAGAATAGATCCCCTACTCTTTTAAAAGCAAAGTAAAAACAAAACATAATTGAAATCGCGTCATGACAAAACCAATATAGTGGGTTTGCGACCAGCATCGATCCATGATCAGGATCCATGCTGTTCACTAGCAGTTTCTTTACTTGTTATAGGGTCTGTAACGGAATAGCATGGATCCTGATCAGACTGCGCGGATATGCAGGCTGGTCTGGATCCATGCTGATCAAAACGCACTATGTTGGTTTTGTCATGACGCGGCTCATATATCTTACCCATTGAAGTAGTGGTAAGGGTGTTGCCTCCAAGGACTTTAAGACTACATGCAGTGTTTGTAGATTTATCAAATAATTCATTTATAGTAACACTGCTCTCAATTGTCACAGAGGCACCATCTTCAATACTTAAACTGGTTAAATCTGTAATGACTGGTGTTGTTTCCGTGCCTGTTCCACTTATAATCACTTTTTCAGTACCTGGGTACTCCAAATAGATTGTACCTGTAGAGATTTAAAAATCAAAATTTAAAATTTTTATCACTTAACATAATAAACATGTTTTGCAGTGAAATTTTATTTAAAATTGTGATCTGTATGAGGTAATATTTGGTATCAAAAATGCAATTTAGCTGTACGATTGGCTCTTGAGAGGCAACAACAACTTGTAGAAAGGCCTACTTTTTTATACAGGTGGTATAAGAAATAAATTATTGCTGCAAGCATCCACAAGTTTTTTTGTATTTAATTCAAGTAAAATCAACAGTTTACTAATATTGTTCTTATGTATCATAACTGATAAAATTCCTATCTTGCACAACCTTTTCAGTCTAATAATAATAATCATTTAACTAATATTATTTTCCTATAAACAAAGCCAGCCAAATAAAGTCTATAGAAAAAGAACATAATAAAACTGTTATAATGTAACGATGTGAATTTAAAAAAATTTTCAATCACAAGTAAATAACTAAACTTGAAATTTGCTATCAATTTGACTACTTTAAAAGATTCAATTTATTTACTGTAACAAACTTATCAATAGGTTAACAATTGGTCATATCCTGTACTTGTCTAATAAATCTATGACATACTTATATCTGGATTTGTTTAAACTTTAAAGCATCTTATTGTACCGTATTCTGTTTGTGGCCTACAACTAACATTACTTCCAATTCAAACATTATAAAACAGTAACAACTTAAAGTAAACAATTAAAACATTACCAGCTGATCCTTTATCTCCAGATGAAGTTTCTCCGCCAACTGCAGATATTGTTCCAGTGTATGAATAAGTTTTAGATGCAACAGCAGATATTCTTCCACCTCCGCCACCATCATTACCCTCAGCTTTTATGTATCCATCTCCCTCTATTGTCTTCGCTGTCACAAATATAGACCCGCCACTTCCTCCAGGTCCAGAGTCTGCACTCATGTCAATTGTGCCATCAATGGTTAAAACGTTTGTAACTTGTAATTTAATTTGTCCGCCACCTCTTCCAGAAGTATCTGTTGCACTTGGTCCATTGCTACCGTATGTGGTTGGTGCCGTAATTGAGCCATATGTTGACTTTGTGTTGCCTACACCTCTCCCACCATGAGTTGCACCCTGTCCAGATGATGCTGCTCCATTCCCTGAAGTTTTAAATCCTTTACCAACCCCAGTTATCAAACCACCAAATTTAAGATCAATATTTGTGGCCTTGATTATTGTTGTTCCAGAACCTGTCTTACTTCCAACTACTCTAAGCTCAGCTCCAGGGTTTATTGTGATCTTTGTATATGTACTTGTACCCGTTGATATTTCACAATATTGACCTGATTTCAGTTCAAACGAACCCGAGGTGGCACATTCTGGTTCCTTAGCATTTGTTGTACCTTTAGGAGATACTGTCCCTTGTTTGGATGCACTCAATGAAAACTTGCTTGTGTCTAGGGAAAAATCACTTGTGGTATTAAAGTAAGTTAATGTAAGTGTGACTTTGTTTGTTGTGGTGTCACAATAGCTCGAGGCTTCCAGCTTTCCATTGTAGTCCACCACAAGAGCGTCAATATTGAGATCTGATGCCGGATGGGACATTCTCAATGCTCCGCCTTCCCTTACAGTCATCGTATTTGTATTGGAAGAAATGGTTCCACACACATCAAGGGACCAGTCTTTGTCTATTATAACTGTCTTTGGCAGATCAATGGCTCCGTCTACATTCACACGAATATTTGAATTGATTCTTAACTCATCTACCTTACCAACTCTGGTTCCCCAAAACAAGTCAACATTTTTATCAATTCTTATCAATGATTCAGCATTTCCAGTAATGGTTCCAACTTGAGCATTTAATGCTGGAGTTGATTCTCGAGCAAGAAAACCTGCAACAGCTGGTCCAACGATCTCTATTTCATCAAGCTGTACACTTGGTAGGTCAGGGTCAACAGCCATTGTTGACAAACAGTCTGATGCTTCATCAGTCTTAATAAGTGCCTAGTGATTAAACCAAAGTATTTTTTATATAAAACACAATTTTTCGAGAAATTATCTTTTCAGTTTTAAATAGACTTCTCTATTGAAATACTCAAAACAATTAGAATCATGCAATGATATTTTTTCATGACCTGCATAATTCAATAAATTGATTGGGAAATGATTTAAAATCATCTGAAAACCATCAAAATCTTCAAAACATTAATGCAATCACACTACAACTAAACCTTATATAATCAAAACTGAGTCATTAATATCATAACAAGTGTATAACCAAATAGTGAAAACCAACTGAATGATTATTTATCACATACCTTCGTGTTGCCACTTTCCTCAAGGTAGATCACTCCAGCCGCCCCATTTTCACCATTCAAAGTTGTCCCCCCATATGATGTAACATATCGATCATCAACATAGCCATTTTCAAAATATATGCTGATAAACCCTCCTCCCCCACCTCCAGAGCTTGTTGCAGACCCGCCATTTGTTGATATCACACCTGAAAGATTCAATAAATATCCTGCAAACCTCCCCTCTCTGAATAATATTCAAATTTAGTGTTTGATATAACACATGAATTTCTGTCCCTCTTCTATATCAGCCTCTGAATCAAACAATACTTCTTTCCAAACATTTCTGAGCTCATCTGATGCTATTACATAAATTCAGTGAAATTCAAAAGAAAGTTCTAAGTTGTCATAAATGTCAGAAAATCTCGAAATTCATGAGCGGAAATCATTTTATATTCAAAATTCATACCAGATCTATGGGTCTTAAACATTGATCTCCTGTTATCATTTTTTATTTCATGCTTTTCGGTGATTTATAGAAATATATCAGTGATATAAAACTGGTAATTTCACTGTTTGAAACAGTGAAATTACCACTTTGATAATTTCACTGTTTTGAATTGAAGCCCCTTACGTTGTTTCAGTGAAATACCAGCATGCACAGTACTGGGTACCAACTTAACGACGTGAAGTCGTAAATGACGTCACATTGTATTATTATTTGGCGCCCTTTTTATCCATTATTAGCTTAAAATGTCTTTTTAAAATGTCTTTTTGCATGTAATAAAAAGAAAATTTGTTTAGTTTAGTGTAAGATCGAAATATATTTCACCTTGTGAACACCAAAAGTTCATATTTCACTCGTGGCTGCCCCACTCGTGAAATATACCTTTTGGTGCTAACTCAGTGAAATATATTCCGATCTTACACTGAACTAAAAAAATATCCTCTATATAAACCTGCTAAAAGCAAATATCATTAATGATATATGGGATTGTAGAAACATTAACCAAAGTGTAATACAAAAGCCAGCACAAAAGTGAGTAGGATAGCCTCACTATTCATTGAATAGTTGATCTAAAAACCAACAACTATACTGCTTTAATTCATTCTTCCAGCAAAATGATTATTAAAATAAGTGAGCCGCGCCATGACAAAACCAACATAGTATGTTTGCGACCAGCATGGATCCAGACCAGCCTGCGCATTCGCGCAATTTTATCCAGATCCATGCTGTTCGCTATCAGTTTCTCTACTTGTTATAGGGTTTGTATGCGAACAGCATGGATCCAGATCAGACTGCGGGGATCCATGCTGGTTGCAAACACACTAAGTAAGTTTTGTCATGGCGCGGCTCAAATAAGCTTTAACACGACATTTTACTTAAGCCCTCCTAATTTATGTTTAATACCTCCAATCTTGACTGTCTGACTGGTTATCCAGATACTTCCACCTGATGCACCACCATAATATCCCGATTTACCATTGGCATCTACAGAGGTTGCACTTCCGCCACTAGAATCAAAATATTTAGTATTTAAACAAAACACGAGAATAAAGATCAACAAGGCAAAGGCAACGTTTACAGGACGCAGCCCACAACACACAAAAGCTACCACAATGTAGGGAGGACATTGAAAGGGGGCAACAATGAACCCCGAAAAATCCCTTGTGGATGAAAATATAACAACATTGATTATATGTATGGGGAGACTTTTTACGGTCGCCACACGGCACAAACAACACAATTGTGAGCATAAAGACACTGACTAAAATTAATCTTTGTTCTCCTAAATTTTTGTCTTTCAAGTATTATTATATTATTGAACTGATTTAACAAACCCCATTATACTTAATTAGCTAAGAGGTGTCTTCAAGTTCTCTTATTTTGGCATGTATACCACTCATACAGTTAACAACATCAAAACTATTTGTAGTACCTGATAAAGCAAACAATAAAATGAGTTAATTAATTGCTAGTCAGAATCTTGCTATATATTTCTAAGCAAATTTCCTCAAAGAAAAACAAAACATTTCCAAAACTTAAATAAAGTTATCTACAAAACAATCATACTCGGCATGGATTTCTCCTTGTATTTCTACAGTGTCAGATGCCTGTATTTTAATTACACCTCCACCTAATGTTGTGTCTCCTCCAGATCCAGGTAGGACTGGTTCTTTGAAGTCATCATATGGTAAACCACGTTCAAATTTCTCAAACGAGCTGTTATAGAAACCGCCCCCTTCTCCACTATGTCCAGATCCATATTTTGGCAGGTAACCTAAAAATAACACCAAATAAACATGAAATAATTTCCATAGTTTATAATTATATGGTTCACTTTCTGCCATTACTACCCATGTTCAATGCTTTCTAATTAAGAATTTATTTAAAGTACATTACAACATCAACAGAGCAACCACCCTTTGGGAAACAAAAATACTGGTTGTATCTCATAAACTGTTGTTATAGAAAGGTTAAATATATTGAAGGTAAATTCTCCAATTGAGAAGAACTGATACTGTTGCTATTAAGAGTGTTTTGCTCTAGCATGCTTCACTGGTCATCTTGAAGAGGTTTCACTGTAGTGATAAAGTCATGGAACTCGTATCGTAAGGTAACTCTTTCTAATGAAGTCACAACATGTTCAACATTACCTTCAACAAAGTCATATGATGTAAAGCCATACCTTAATGAATAACTAGAAATGAGTTCATAGTACACGGGGGCCCCCACTGCGCCACTATTCTGTAAATCTTATGACTCTCAGTCAAATATTTTTTGAAAACTAAAATTCTGTTACTAGGTAAAGGTCAAGAACTTTACAAATAATGAAAATAAATCCACAAGCAAACCCCAAGGTGCATAAGTACACATGCTGACCAACATGCTTGTAAACTTTCAAGCCTACAAGTGAAATACTTTTTGAGCTATGCATGTAGAACAAGTTGAAAATTGCAAATTTATACTACTCTTAGTCAAGGGCAATAACTCTAACAAAACTAAAAAAAATCCACATGCAAAGTCCCAGGTGCATAGCTTCACAGAATTGTGAATCATTAATCCTGTAATTTAGTGATGTTGATCATTATTCCTGTAAAGTTGGTTGATTCTAACTCAAGCACTCAAAGAACAAATAACAACATAATGAAAAATGTTTTTACTAAGTCAAGGGAAATAACTATTCAAATACTGGATAAATCCACAAGCAAAACCCAAGGTACACAACTATATATGCTGTTCAACCTTCCTGTTAGGTTTAATGACTATGTCAAATCCTTTTTGAGTTACATGCGACACAAGTTGAAATCAACGTTCCTGTAAAGTTTCATGACTCTAGGTCAAATCCTTTTGAGTTACGTGCGACACAAGAGAACGGACGGACAGACAAGGGTAAATCTAAATGCCTGCCGCTAAAGTGGGGGCACAAAAATATATCCTCTTAAATATGTAACTTATCTGATACATTTGACATACTTATAGAAAACTTAGCTTATAGTCAGTTCCACTTACCCAATCCGGCCTGAAGATTGCTTCTCTCATTTAAATCAATGATACCGCCTTCTTCAATGTTGACATTATCAGTCTCAATGAGGAGATTTGTTGCCACGACAACACCTGAAGGACCTACGTTGAAGTTTGAAGTTGTTAATTGATATTGTACCTCATCAAGCAGCTGCAAAACTCCTTCAGCCAATACATTTATAGTTGAAATTAAAACCATGCCGCCAGATTTCCTTCCCTGTAATAAAACATAATACGATTATTTATTGATTATCAGATGCGGCTTTTTCCTCCAATTTTGAGGATATAACCAAATAGATTTCTTAGAGATATAAACATATAGTTCTTCTTATAGAAACTTCAGATAATAGAGCTGTCCCCAAACAGGTATAAAAACTTACTAGCAACCTATCAAATTGTTTACCAAGCTGCATAATCTTCAAGTAATTTCAACAGTGAATCATTTGTTACTCATTTTTTTTTTTTTTACTAACTGTCACTAGTATCATTTCATAGTCAAAGATAAATGGTCAAATTTTCATGAGAATGTGAGAAACATCAAAATTCAGTTCAATCTTAAAACACTGATAAGTTAGAGCTACAAAGTCAAAGACTTTTTAAAAATACTCTGTCTTGGACATTGTTTGTGATAAGACTAATTAATCCCCCTTCCTACCTCCCCCCCCCCCAGAACACACCAAAAAATAAATAAATAAATAATAATATTGAAAATAATGATTTTAAATAAACCTCTGATCTGCCTGTGCTTTTCATATCAAGAATGCTTTTTGACAGCGTTAGCTCTGTGACACCGCCCAATGTGCCGTAGATTGTAGTTTTAGAATTGTAACATTTCATCTTGGCTGGTGTTTTCAGCAAGCCATCCTCATAGACTATAGCATTGGCTGGGAAATATCTGTCTATTGCCCTGTTGTTTTATGATATAATCATTATAATTATTTTGTCAACTTAATGTGAGGGATGTTGCACCTTTTCGTTGTCCCTCATTTACAGGCTCAATCTTTTTAATGCTTTGGAGGGATCACTTTTTTAACAGATATTCATAAATAAAGATCTTACAGTGATGGCAAATTATTGTTCAAGGGATATAGTATGAGATTATAAGGTATCAATACAATAAAAATGGAAGTACTTTTAACAAAATAGCAGTATGATTAGGACAAATCATTACATTTATTTCAAAGTAAAATATTGCTAGCAGTATGATTAGGACAAATCATTACATTTATTTCAAAGTAAAATATTGCTAGCAGTATGATTAGGACAAATCATTTCATTTATTTCAAAGTAAAATATGTGCAAAAAAATTAGAATAGCCTACTTGACAGAAAATGTTTGGTAAGGTCCAACATGAATGCTTCCTAGATTTTCTGCATTTTCTACAAATCCATCCCCATAGAAACTCTCTGTGGTAAAACTGTGCTGGGCATCAGCAGGATTATCTGCTGGTTCCAAAGCCAAGTGTGCTCCATTAAACAGATAGAGCTCATCGACAGTGAGGATACCGTCCTCGGGGAAGACAATCCATGCACGACTGAAGTCATAATTTTCTACCCCATCTTTGTCATAGTTTTGAATTGTTTCCTATAAAAGTGTTAAAAAAAATAATAGAAAACAAAATTAATACAATTTATTACATGCTTTTCGGTGGTTTGTAGAAATATATAAGTGATATAAAAACTGATAATTCACTGTTTTGAATATTTGAGCCCGGTAAGTTGTTTCAGTGAAATACAAGCGTTCACAATAATGGAAACCAACTTAATGACGTGATGTCGTAAATGGCGTCACGTTGTATTATTATTTGGCGCCCTTTTCATTTAGTGCTATGCTTAAATGTCTTTTTAAACGTTTCTTTGCATATAATAAAAAGAAAATTTGTTTAGTTTAGTGTAAGATCGAAATATATTTCACCTCGTGAACACCAAAAGTTCATATTTCACTCGTGGGTGCGCCACTCAGGTGAAATATACCTTTTGGTGCTCACTCGGTGAAATAGATTTCGATCTTACACTAAACTAAACAAATATCCTCTATATAAAAGTTAATAAAATTTTACTCTAAGGCTTTATTTTAAAGGGACTCCACTGAGTCTTTTTTTTTACATGAAGTGACTGGAAATATTTTTTTCAAGACTTGTGTGTCATTTGATGAAGGTCTTGAATGTGTGAGCAAAATTTCAGATCATTCCCTCACTCAGTATTCTCAAAATAATCATTTTTATTGTGCAATATGACCAAAACACTTTTCACTTAAACTTTGTGTATAATAAAAGCATTTTCAATTTAATTTTTGAGTATATTCCCTTATCAGCTTTTGCAGAATTTTAAATGCATGACTTGCATTCTATGCAAGAATTTTAAATTTTACGTTTTTAAGCTTTTTCATGTGGAGTGGAGCTTCTTCAATACACAATCAGTGTTTAAATATTTGGCAACAGAAAAACTAATACAGGGTTTAAATATTTTGAAACAGCAAAACTGATATACTGTTTTAATTACAATATTGAGAGAAAGGGTTTCATTTAATTGACACAAAAGTTATAGTGTAAGAACAAAAATTGTTTAAGCGTTTAAGTATAATTCTAAGATGGTAAAGAAAATAATAAAATTTCCCCTTTTTTTGAGATCAGGCTCTCAAAAATTGACCAAAATAATGTACATGCTAAAGGACGAAAAATAGTTCTACAGTTATTCACATACATAATCAAACATTATATCATGCTTTACTGAATGACAAGGTCAAGTCAATGTCCATTCAAAACTTCTTTTCAGAGAAAAGTGAAATATATCAATTTTAAAATCCGTTACATTTGGTAAATGTTACAAAAAGCAAAATTCCCATCAAGAAAAACATACATCAACTGTGTAAGGATCTTTATTGTCAACGTAAAGTTTGGTTTTGCCATCGGCAACAGTGTACACAGTTCCAGCACCGCCAACGCTGTGGGAAGAGCTTCCACCATAAGCTTCCCAAGATCCTGTGAACTCGGATTCAATGTAATGGATGGCAGCCCTACCACCCGCGCCACCCCCTGTTGTTGATGTTCCTATAGGACAAAGTTGGTGTATTAGCTTAAAGGCTCATAACACCTCGGAAAAGATTTTAAAAGATTTTGAGAACAAAAAAATCAAAGCAAAATTCTGAGGCATAAAAGGCCTTTAAATATTTTCTAACCTTTTTCAACTTGATTGTTAAAAATGCTTTCCGTTTTATAGGAATCACTGTCAATAAACATACTTTAACAAGTATTAATGGCAAATGTGACAGTTTCTGTCCTCACCAATAGACAAATGCTTGTTCATTACTGGTATGATCTAAGGCGAGACACAATTTCTCTTTGACAATTGACCTCCGACATAAATGGTCATTATGTCTTGTAGCTGACTCAAACTTTAATACAGAGATAAATGTTCTAACAGTTATTCTCCATAAGAAATAATTTACCTTTTCCACCATTGACAGTAACTTTTCCTTTCCCATTAAATGTATGAGCATTAAGGATGATACTTCCTCCACTAGCGCCACCTGCAAGAGATGTTCCATCCTCTCCATTACTACTGATCACACCTGAAATATACAATAATTTACTCTCCATTACTACTGATCACACCTGAAATATACAATAATTTACTCTCCATTACTACTGATCACACCTGAAATATACAATAATTTACTCTCCATTACTACTGATCACACCTGAAATATACAATAATTTACTCTCCATTACTACTGATCACACCTGAAATATACAATAATTTACTCTCCATTTACAACTGATCACACACGAAATATACAATCATTTACTCTCCATTACTACTGATCACACCTGAAATATACCATAATTTACAATCATTCACAAATGAAAACTTGAAATGAAATTTCCTCTATAATCAAGCTCTGAAACACCTTGACCTTGTTATTTAGGGATGGCAATGGATACCAAAATCAATACTCGAGTACTCAGTCATTTTTTGCGATCCAATACTCAGTTACTTTGATGATTTCCAGTGATCTTCAAAGTTTATCACGCAATATCAACACAGTCAAAACATTCATAACAGTTCAGATAGAGGACGAGTTCCATTTTATCATAATCTGTCCTCTATATAATGATATACGCTGCCAATATATTTCGGAAAATTACAGAACGCTACCAACACTTTCTAAATTTTATTCATTAATGTCTAACGAAAATGAAATTAGAAACACTGCAATTTA
Organism: Ruditapes philippinarum; assembly: GCF_026571515.1. Taxonomy (NCBI): domain Eukaryota; kingdom Metazoa; phylum Mollusca; class Bivalvia; order Venerida; family Veneridae; genus Ruditapes; species Ruditapes philippinarum. Next base: position 181,954 of record NW_026852328.1, on the reverse strand, counting down.
TTTGTTCTATGCATTAGATAAAAGACAAGGTTTTTTAGATATTTTTCAATGAATACTGAAATACTGTTAGTTTTGTATGTAATCATGTCTGTATCACTCACTGTTTATGTATGTACGTAAATTATATATATGTTGTAAATGTTTATGGGCTCTGTTCTGTTCTATCTTTTTTTCTTCTTGAAATAATAAGGACTGATTGGCTGCAACAAAAGTTTAAGCAGGTCTAAATACTACCTTTCTTCTTACATTCATAATAGCAATCTGGCCCCTTGTTGTTTTCAAAACAGTACCTTAAAACAAGTTTCGGCTACAAACTGTTACGCAATTGAAGGTAATTAAATATCATAAGAGGCTGGATGACATAAGCATGTCAAACTGTTGATCGTCTTGTTAAATTTATGATATCATTTTTGCACCTCTACAAGGATATTTTGATTGCATTTAACAGGTATTTATGAAGATACATGTACATCTCCGAATTTCTGAACTAATTGGATACACCAATCTTTTTTAAATCACAAAAAAAAAAATTATATTGCAAAAAAATATAAATTAAATAGTTTCAATAGTTTTTCTGACTAATCTAATATCAATTTCATTAACAGATATTTGGACGTTCGATCAAGTACTAGGTTAACCGGTTACTCATTGCCATCCCTTTTATTATTTCATTTGAAACCCTGGCTTTTTATTAATTTTCTTCACTGAAAAAGTATATATACTCATGAAAGTATTTTAAAATAACATAGTGCTGCTTTTTTATGACACATATTTAGTAATGTCTTTTTCAATATTAAATCTTTAAAGAGTTGGTTTTTTTCTTCTTTGGTGTTGTTTCTTGTTTTTTTTGTTTTGTTTTTTTACTGGGTCTTTAGGTTCATACCTACTGTCATGGTCATATGGTGACTTTCCAGCTTAACTGATGGAGGAAGACCTAAGGTGACCCTGCCAGCAATATTTCAGACATGTGCAGGCAACTAACATTCCTTGAGTAAGCTGGATAGAATTCTAACATGTCAGTAAAAGAATTTGAAATCATCAACTTTCAACCACTTGTTTTATATATATATATAAATCATCTGAATCTTATAGAGAAAAATTGACTGATCATTTGAACCTACCATCAATATTAGCAGTGGAAGCAATTTCAAAGAAAAGAACTCCTCCCCCTTTGACCTCAACATCATTTGTAAAGTCCTTAAATATTCCATTACTGCCAGCTACTGAAGGCGCAACTATGTCTCCATAAAAGAGACCACCTCCATAGGCTGGTGTTACTGTTAAGTTCAAGTTGAATGAGCCTGCATTAGTTGCTTTCCCGCCTTGACCTCCATGACCGGCACCACGTCCGTTCACACCTTTACCTTTTCCCCCATCTGCGTTGACAGCCTGAAATGTAATCAAACATCTTATCTATGTTATGTCACCTAAATTTCAACAAGAGCCATCAGCGCCTGGGCGGGGGCAAAACTTTGCTTTTTTACATTTTCTTAAAGCAAACAAATAAACGGTTTAAACAAATCTAAACTAAAAGAAAATTAAAGAAAAAAAAATAAGGTTATTCCTTTTTTAATGTCTGTCTAGTCATGCATGTTGTTTTATCCAAGTATGAATCTTTTCCATAAATAAATGACAAAATTCATTAAAAAAATATCATCAAAAAAATTCAATCATTTGAAGGTCAGTCATGTAAAGGTCAAGGTCATATCTAAATTATTCCACATGATTTTTTGATCACTAGTCTTGTTTTATCCATGTATGAAACAAATCTACATAAACAACAAAATTATTACAACTTAACCAAAATTCAATACTATGACCTTGATGGCCAAAGTCATTTAAAGGTCATGGTTAGTTCAACCAAAAGTCTTGTGGAAAAGGTTGTTTTGTCTAAGTATGAAAATAATCCAATGATTAATTATCAAGTTATGCTTGTTTGGCAGCAAGTCTTGTCTTGTCCAAGTATGAATCAAATCCATATATAAATAACAAAATTATGATACTTTAACTAAAATTCTATAATTTGAGCTTGACAGTCAAGGTCAATTCAACCTTTTTGGTGGTCTTGTCAAAAACAATATTTTGTCTAAGTATGAAGATAATCCATATATTGATTACCAAGTTTCAGTCAATTACAGAAAAAATCAATGGAAATTCAATAATTTACCTTCAAGGTCAAGGTCATAAAAGAGCCAAGATTAATTTTGTGTTTGAAATACATAATGGTCTTATCCTAAAGAAAGTTGTTTTAAACATGAAGTCAATCCATTCATTTATAACAAAGCTATAGCCCACTTACAGCAAAAGAAATGAAACTTTCAATAATTTGACCTTAAAAGTCAAAGTCATTTATAAGTGAAGGTCAAGGTCTGTCTGGTATATTTGAAAGTCTATCCTAAAAGATTATTATGTTCAAGTTTGAAGACCATCTATTAAAAAAAATCACAAAGTCATAGCCACTTATTGTAAAATAAGGAAAAATCAAGAAAAATTTAGATACTTGACCTTGACTGTCAAGGTCATTTATGACCGAAGGTCATGGTTAGTCTGGTCTATTTAAAGGTATTGTCCCAAGGTTTGTAGTGGCTAAATATGAAGACAATACACCATGAACTTTATAAATTATAATGAAAATTAAAATTTGTAACATCGACATGACTGTATTGTAACAACACATTTTTTAAAGTCAAGAATTCAGAAAAAGTCAGGAATACATACTGTATATATATAACTAACAGATAGCATTTTGTATATGAGTAGAAGAAAGAAATTGTAAAAAATATGGCTATAGGGGACACTTAATAAGTTGATATTTTGTAAAATTTTAAGTATTTACATAAGAACATGTAACCTACCAGTTTGTCAGCTTTTATGTAAGCTGAATCTTCTACAGTGAGTGTATGAGCATGAAGGAACAAATTATCAGCTTCAACAATCCCTCCACTTTCCACAGTAAAGTCTGTGCCCAGCAGTTCCATACCAACGCCTTCTGTTTCTATAACTAATGTGCCGCCTCCTTTCACAGTAATGGAGGTAAATTGAATTACAGGCCTAACATCACCGCCAGTATGCCTGCAAGAAAAGTAAATACCCAAAAGGCTATTAAATACCCAAAAGGCTGTTATATACCCAAAAGGCTGTTATATCATGTACAGAACAACCTGTGCAGAACAATACCCATTGAGACAGAAAGATTTGGGTAGCTGTAGACAGGTGTTGCTCTAGATGGGTTTATTTTTTTGTGTAAAGTGTAACCTTAGGAAGAATTAATACTGTTGTTCTAAACTGGTAATTGCTCTACAGAGGGTCACTTCGCAGAGGTTTCACTGTAGAAATATATCATTATATGGATAATTTTATTATGCATTACCAATAAAAATCAAAGGGCTGCAAGCTCTGTGGTATTTTCTGATCTTTGCAATCTAAATCATACTGACTATCTGTATGTATTTTCCTATATAGGTTTATTTTTATATACTATAATTCATCTTACGCAGCGACTGCGTTAAGATTTTTTTCTATAACAGTTTGAGATTAATACATATGGAATTTTGCATGACTAGAGTTGCATCAAAATTCATTTTTTATGACAGCCACACTTTATCCTTGCATATCGTGGCTACTTCCTTAAAAAGACACTTCAAAAAAATAGTTGCCTCGACTAGGATTTAAACCTTAGGCCTCTCACACCCTAAACGAGCGCGATACGAGCGCGATATCCCTGCACCACGGTGAAGTAATACGTAATATGTAGCCTGAATAAAAACAAATACATTGTTATTCTAAATTGAGAATTTCCATTTCGTGTTTGTAATCCTTATCAATTTCGAGGTATTTTGTTCACGATAAACCTGTTTAACACTGATAAAAATAATTTAGCGAAAATCTTCTCGCCAAAACGGTCCAACATGTATATATTCCACTACTCGGCAGTCAGATTTATTTGTATACTACGCACTGGAGTATTCAGTAATCGACATAGCTAAAAATAGCATTTTTATTGATTAAAATGATATTCATCCGCGAAATTTGTGATTGTAACCTCATATTTCTATTGATTAATCTGAACTTTCAATGCACTGTAATTCGTTAAATGCCTACATTAAAAATTATTCTGTCTTTTAAATTGCCGGTTTTTAAGCAGTTTTGAGTAAGAACTACTTTGCGTTGTTAGGTCTGTTAGGAAATTTTGTGTTAGACCGTGGATGTTAGCTATGTATTTACTGATCTTGCGATCAGAAAATACAATCAAAGGGCTGCAAGCTCAGTGGTATTTTCTGATCCCTGCAATCTAAATCGTACTGTATATCTGTATGTGTTTTCCTGCATAAGTTTATTTTTATGTACTATAAGTCATCTTGAAGGGCACCAGAGTTTGATACATACGGAATTTTGCATAACTAGAGTTGCATCAAAAAAAAATTATGTTAATTTTTTATGATAGCCACACTTTATCCTTGCATATCGTGGCTATTTATTTATTTTATTTATTTATAAGACACTAAAAAAAAAGAATTAAAAAAATGTTGACTCGACTGGGATTTGAACTCCAGACCTCTCACACACCAAACGAGCCCGTTACCCCTGCACCACGGAGAAGTTTTAAAATCAAAAGCTGAATAAAATCAAGTGATTCTAAATTTAGAATTTCCATTGCATTTCGGGTTAGGGTAATTTCGAGGTATTTTGTTCAGGGTAAACCTGTTGTTTAAAATTGAAGTAAATAATTTAGCAAAAATCTTCTCGCCCAAACAGTCCAACATGTAGAAACTATATATTCAACTACTCGGCAGTCAGATTTATTTGTGTAGTATTCGGTAATCGACATCGCTAAAAATAGCATTTTCATTGATTAAAATCATATTCATCCGCGTAATTTGTGAGTGTGCGTTTATTGACAACTCTATAAGCCAACGCTACTTTAAAAGTTTGAAGGTGTAGTAATTTGTTGGACACTTGTAACAAAAAATTGTTCTTTCTTTTAAATTGCTGGTTTTTAAGCAGTTTTGAGTGAGAACTAATTTGCGTTGTTAGGACTGTTAGGAAATTTTGTGTTAGACCATGGATGTTAGCTATGTATTTTCTGATCTGCGATCAGAAAATACAAAAACTGTATCATTATAAAGAATATATGGTTGATGTCAGGATGGAGAAGGTTTATTCAGTGAGCGAGAAAGTGTATCTTTGCGACCTTAAGTGAGCCAAGATTCACTTTTGCAGCAATAAACCGGATAAACCTTCTACAATCCCGACATCAACCATGTATTTAATTTGTCCTGCTTTTATCTACTTTGATCATGTTTTTAGATTATTTTAATGGTTTTATTCTTACTTTCCCCTGATAAAACAGCGTCTGTATGTAGTTTTGTTCTGCTGCTAACAATTGTGAAGTCATCATATAACGAAATGACTAGAGATAGATAAGTTTATCCAGCAAAGCTTTATCCAGTTGATAATATAGACAGTAGCAGGATAGATATGTATAATTTTATAGTACATTACCTATAAAACAAACTGCAATGTAGCTTTCATATCAGTCTCTACATTTGTCACTAATTACTTCTTTTGCCTTAGATAGTCTTAAATATTATCAAGTGCAAGCTTCTAAAGCATTTTCAGCAGTAATGTAAAAATGATAATTCAAAATCACAAGAAGTAAATTAAAGTGACAATATTCCCATCCATGCGTAAACATCGACTGTTCAGTTAAACTTCAAAATATAAGTTACCTTACATTTTTGTCATATTTGTTTTCAATTTTCTTATAAACTTTACTGATGAATAACCAATGCGTTCACGTGCAATAAGCTGTCCTTTGTACTAAATTACCATTTTTAAATCCTCCCAACATTCCCTTTATAATTGTGTAACTTTTGTCTTACACCACCTGCGGCATTTCATAGACGGCAAATTTATTGATTTTTATATATTATTTTTGTATTATATAAAACAGGAAAATACCTTAAAGTCATTTTCCCCAACGGTCCTATAACAAGATGTTCCACTCCGTCCATCGTTCCCTCGTTCTCTATAGTGATTCCAGTAACAGTGTACGTCTGTTCAGCTTGCATAACTCCGCCTGGGTACACAAACATTCCAAACTGCTGTTCCGGACTGTCATCCGGAAGTTGGGCCATGAAACGTTGATCGGGACCTGAAATTTAAATTGAGCCGCGTCACGACAAAACCAACATAATGGGTTTGCGACCAGCATGGATCTAGACAAGCCTGTGCATCCGCGCAGTCTGATCAGGATCCATGCTGTTCACTTACAAACCTTATAACAAGTAGAGAAACTGATAGCGAACAGCATGGATTCTGATCAGACTGCATGTATGCGCAGGCTGGTCTGGATCCATGCTGGTCGCAAACCTTTTGTTGGTTTTGTCGTGACACGGCTCAATTATTTTGATAAAAAATTTCAACCATCCTTTGTTCTGTTACTTTCTATGTTTTTGATACACACTGAAAACTGTAATGAATAGAGTCAAACCTGTGTTGACTCATGTATTAAAACATAAAAATGGAGGACATGAAAGTTATCCACTGCCATTAAAAATTTTCTTATTTGCATAGGATGTACCAATAAATGAATAGATGGATACATTTTCAAACAAAATTATCACCAATATTTCATTTTTTTTAAATAATTATGAAATATGAATATCAACATAGCCTGTAAATTTTGTTTGTTTGTTTGTTTGTTTTGGCTTTTACGTCACATCGACACAGTATAATATGTCATGTCGCGATGTTCCAGCTTTACTGGTGGAGGAATACCCACGTGCCCTTCCGTGCATTATTTCAGGCAGGAACAGGCACCTGAGTAGAACTACCGACTTTCTGTAAGCTAGCTGGATAGCTTCCTCACATGAAAGAATCCAAAGTCCCTTTCGGGATTCGAACCCACAGGGGTGAGGGGCAAGTGATTTGAAGTCAACGACCTTAACCACTCAGCCACGGACGCCCCTATAAAAGCCTGTAAATATGAGATATCAAAGTAATGAAAAGCAAAGTACAAACCAATATGCCATGTAGCACTCTTGTCTCCAGTTGTTTTCATCACTGTAATGGACTGAGTGAAACTGTCTCCATTTTTCCTGTACAAAGCCAGCTGTGCTTGTCCACTCAATTCAACTTCCTATAACAGAAAATTTTAACTTCTTATTAACTAGTTAAAAATTTAAGAACTATGCATAGTTCATCCACATATAATTTACAACCGCGAAAAAAATAAATATGTTTAATATAAAGTATAATAATGCATGGTTTTATCCTTGAATGCTTTGTAATTAATCACTCAGGTTATCAACCTTCCTGATTATGTTCCTATGCATTTGAACTCAAACTATGCATTAATTAATTTCTACAATAATCAACTCAGAACTGATATCTATTTCCTAAATATACAACACAGGAATTCGTAAATATGGATATATTATAATAAGTGAAAAACCCTGACAAAGCTAAAAAAACAGATGCTCTCCTACTCTATGCTCAACAAAAGAATAAAAGGTTACAAAGCAACATGAAACTAAGCATAGATAATAAGAGATAAGATGAGGTGAATATTGAATTTAAAACACAATCAATACAAATTCAAAACAGATATTTACATCAAACACATGTTCATGGGAGTTCGGCTCATCAAACAACCAAGTATGATGACTCATCTGCCCTCTATGTGTGTCCGATAGTTGCGTCCACTCTACTCTTGAATCCAGTGGGGTGCAAATGTTTTCATTATCAACTGTCAGTTTCTTTGTTCCGTCTGCGGTGTTCATACGAAGAATGATTCCAGCACCACCACATTCGTACCCTGAGCCGCCGTAGGCGAGTATTGAACCGGAAAATGTGTCCTCAGTCCGGTGTAATGCTACACGACCCCCAGCACCGCCACCCCCTAGACAACCTGGATCAGATTCTCCAGTCCATCCTTTAAATACAGATAAATATATATAGAATATTAATTTAAATCCTTAAGCCATAACGGACATTATGTATAAAAGGTAACTTGGATATAATCAAGGGATTACATTAAATAAATATATCAATGACACATATAAGGGTATTTGTACATCTCATAATCAAAGCTACAATTGTAAAACGATAAATGGTAAATGTTAATGGATCACATATATAAAATCAATAAAATTTTGCTGGCTTTGTTTGAGCAATTTTTCATGGAATGGAGGTCATTAGTCATTGTTCTATAAGGGTCGACCTGCTGAAAATGACATAAAGGAGCTACTTATGCTATAATTCAGGGCATTTTAATCTTAGGTTACGATTTTTTTTTACACTGCAGTTTAACGACACTAATTTGCAATAAATTGCTCAAGTCTCTCAGGTTATCACATTAAAGATGCTTATGATTTAGCCTGTGAGCAAATGGCAACAGTCAGAAATATAAGACAAGAGGGCCATGATGGCCCTGAGGTCGCTCACCTGTATATAGCCCCCCCCCCCACACCCATAAGAAGATGTTTCATGCTAAACATCTAAGCTCTAGCTCATTGGGCTTTTTAAAAGAAGATTTTTTTAAGTTTTTACTATACACATATAGATAAAAACAATGACACCCCTGGGGCGGGCCAGTTTTGACCACAAACTTTGTAGACAATTACTGGAAGATGTTTCATGCTTAATATCTAAACTCTAGCTATTTGGGTTTTTTCAAAGAAGATTTTAAGTTTTTGCTACACACATATAAAGAAAATCATTGACCCCCGGGGCAGGGCAAATTTTGACCCCAGGGCTTTTATTTGAACAAACTTTGTAGACACTCACTAGAAGATGTTTCATGCTTAATATCTAAACTCTAGCTATTTGGGTTTTTTCAAAGAAGATTTTTTAAGTTTTTGCTATACACATATAAGGAAAATCAATGACCCCCGGGACGGGGCTAATTTTGACCCCAGGGCTTTTATTTGAACAAACTTGGTAGACACTCATTAGAACATGTTTCATGCTAAATATCTTAGCTCTAGCTCTTTGAGTTCTTTAAAAGAAGATTTTTTAAGTTTTTACTATATGCATATAGGGAAAATCAATTACCCCCTGGGGCGGGGCCAATTTTGACCCCAGGGCATTTATTTGAACAAACTTAGTAGACACCTATTAGAACATGTTTGATGCTAAATATCTTAGCTCTAGCTCTTTGGGTTCTTTAAAAGAAGATTTTTTAAGTTTTTACTATATGCATATAGGGAAAATCAATTACGCCCTGGGGCGGGGCCAATTTTGACCCCAGGGCTTTTATTTGAACAAACTTGGTAGACACTCACAAGAAGATGTTTCATGCCAAATATCAAAGCTCTAGCTCTTAGGGTTTTTTAAAAGAAGATATTTAAAGTTTTTTCTTTCGGTTGCCATGGCAACCAGAGTTCAGCATGGAATTAAATTCTTTGAACAATTTTTTAAGGTGACAACCAAAGAAACATTCCTGTGAAGTTTGGATGAAATTGGCCTAGTGGTTTATGAGGAGATGTCATTTAAAGTAAAAGTTTACGGACGGACGACGGACGGACGCCCGACGAAAAGCGATCACAAAAGCTCACCCTGTCACTTTGTGACAGGTGAGCTAAAAATGAGTGAGACTAAAAAAGTGTTGGAGCACCATGCACACTTAATAGTAAATACTGTATTTCAGTATATATATACTGGACAAGGGCATTGAATGATTAAATGCTAAAAACTTGCCTTTTCACCCAACCGAATGAACTTTAAAATGTCTTATTCATTTCTTCACACCAATTTATCATCAGATAACAAATGAAAAAAATAAGAATCAGCGAAAGAAAAGCATTATTTTTCTACTTTGTGATCTTGGTTTAACATAAATTATTAAAGGTAATATACACATGTTAATAATTTACAATTTAAGCAGAAAGGAATTGGACCGAGAGCTACAATAGCTCATGGTGGTCTTCTTTTTTTAGATCTTGGTTTCTGCAAAGGTCTATACGTATCACTGTAGTGTCTTAAATCCATAAGAAAATAGCCGCTTCTGAAAATAAGCAGACATTTTATATACCTGGCTCTTCAATGTCCGTAGAGTTTGTGCTGTTATCAGCTTCTGTGATTGGGGCAATCGTTGTTGTTGTTGTGGTGGTCGTTGTTGTTATTTGTACAGATGTTGATATTGAGCCGCCCTGGGCATATATCTTACCACTTCCAGACACTGAATCCACCTTTTAAACACAAATGAGCCGCGTCATGACAAAACCAACATAGTGCGTTTGCGACCAGCATGGATCCAGACCAGCCTGCACATCCCCGCAGTCTGATCAGGATCCATGCTGTTCGCTATTAGTTTCTCTACTTGTAATAGGGTTGGTAAGCGAACAGCATGGATCCTGATCAGACTGCGCGGATGCGCAGGCTGGTCTGGATCCATGCTGGTTGCAAATGCACCATGTTGGTTTTGTCATGATGCGGCTCAAATAAAGTGTTCATTTATACTATATATATTGAAAATAATAAAAGCATAATTGTTAAAACAGTAAATCTACAGCTAAATTATGAAATAAAGGCTAGATTTTTCTATTTCACTGCTTGTGTAATCAACTGTACTCTGCATTGAATTCTGAATTGTCTTATTTACATGATTTCAGTTTCAAAACACTTATAAAAGAGGTCAACAGTTGGGTTTTACACTGGTGACATAGGCAAGTCTAAATATTTCATTCTCCTAACATATAACAAGGATGCCATAGTCACAAAATACGCCCGTTTACGAAAGCTTTAGATGGAGATGGGGGCATTATGGATAAGTGTTATCTAGCAAGCAAGTTTTTATTCTTGGCACTGTGTTGTTAAATGAACCTTAAAACAAATCAGTAGGGAAGATATGCACAGGATGTGTGACCTTGACCTTGGTTGCAGGGACCTGAATTTTATGCACGGCACTCAGCCTCACAATGATGAACATTTGTGCCAAATTATATTGAAATCCCTCTATGCATGTACAAGTTTTGCTCCAGACAAGCGTTTTTCTATGAGCTCTAACTGTGACCTTCACCTTTGACCTAGAGATTTGGTTCATGTGCAGGGCACTACGTCTCATGGTGGTGAACAATTCTATAAAGTAACATTAAAATTCCTCCATGCATGTAGAAAATATGCTCCGGACAACATCTGGATATTTAATCATCTCCAGTGACCTTGACCTTGCAAATATTAACCTAAATTAAATGTGTCACACCTGTAGTCATGATAGTTACCATTTGTGCTACAATCCATCAATAAATGATGACTAAATGGTCCCTATACACATCTTCAAATTTTTATCTGAACTTTGACCTCTATGTGTAACCTTGACTTTGGTCGCAGGGATCTGAATTTTGCGTGCGACACTGACAGCCTCACAATGGTGAACATTTGTGCCAAGTTATATTGAAATCCCCCTATGAATGTAGAAGTTTTGCTCCGGACAAGCGTTTTTCAATGAGCTCTAAGTGTGACCTTGACCTTTGACCTGGAGACCTGGATCATGCATGGAGCAATACATATCATGGTGGTGAACATTTCCATAAAGTATTATAAAAATTCTTTCATACATGTAGGAGATATGCTCCAGACAACATCTGGATATTTCATCATCTTTAGTGACCTTGACTTTGCATATATTGACCTAAAGTACATGTGTCACAACCGTAGTCATGATAATGACCATTTGTGTTACAATCCCTCAATAAATGATGATTAAATCGTCCCTATACACATCTTCATATTTTTATCTAAACTTTGACCTCTATGTGTGACCTTGACCTTGGCTGCAGGGACCTGAATTTTGTGCGCGACACTCCGCCTCACAATGGTAAACATTTGTGCCAAGTTATATTGAAATCCCTCTATGCATGTGGAAGTTTTGCTCCAGACAAGCGTTTTTCAATGAGCTCTAAGTGTGACCTTGACCTTTGACCTAAAGACCTAGTTCATGTGCGTGACATGGCTTCTCATAATGGTGAACATTTCTATGAAATTTCATTAAAATCCCTCCATGCGTGTAGGAGATATGCTCCGGACAAAATCTGGATATTTCATCATCTTTAGTGACCTTGACCTTGTATATATTGACCTAAATTATATGTATCACAGCCATAGTCTTGATAATGACCATTTGTGTTACAATCCCTCAATAAATGATGACTAAATGGTCCATATACACATCTCATCACATCACATTTGTGCCAAGTAATATTGAAATCCCTCTATACATGTGGAAGTTTTGCTCAGGACAAGCATTTTTCAATGAGCTCTAAGTGTGACCTTGACCTTTGACCTAGAGACCTGGTTCATGTGCGCGACACTGCTCCTCATAGTGGTGAACATTTCTATGAAGTTTCATTAAAATCCCTCCATACATGTAGGAGATATGCTCCGGACAAAATTGGACGCCGCCCGTCCGCCCGCCCGCCAGGGGCGTTCCCATAATACGTCCCGTTTTTCAAACGGGCGTATAAAAATTGATACCCCTTACATATAAATGTAACTGTGTTACTGCTGATAGCATATAAATGGCAAGATATCATTTTAAGATGTTAACTAAAACATGTGACAATATATCAAATACGTACTACAGAGAACTTATAAGAAATTGTTTTTGGTTTTGTTTTTTCACAGATGAGATACTGACTTCAAAATCATCCGATTTGAGTGAACTGTTAACAAAACGATATGTATACATGTACATTTTTTATTTCGGGATGTGCATGCAATATAGAAAGTATTATATTACTAGTTGATGCTTGCATGCTTGTATTGTATAGTATTGGATTGTATTGTACTGCTTACCTCAACATAAACACTTCCTGCTGCCCCGCCACCTCCGCGAGGCCCAGCACTGTCTCCACCATTTACTTTCAGGTCTCCATCAAGTAACAGACTGCTCGCTCTTATCTCAATCACGCCACCTAGAGAAATATATCATTCCATTCACAATGTTTAATAATTATAATTCAATGATATTCTCTGGTTATTTTTTGTCAATATGTGCACCCTGGCTAATTGAAAATAATTCTTGCCATTAGCGTATAAAATGTTTCAGTGCTTTTAAAATAAAAAAATTGTATTCTGTTTTAAAACCTGAATTGTCTTATTTACAGGATTTCAGTTTCAAAATACTTAAAAAAGTAGTCAACAATCAGGTTTTATGCCAGTGACATAGGCAAGTCTTAAAAAATTATGCTGCTTGCATATAAAAATTACTACTTCAAGCATGCAGATGTTACTGTGTTACTGCTGGCAGCATATAAAGCTTGTTTCTAGATCATTTTTTAAATATGATTCAATAGTTAAATAAAAAATTACTTTGTAAAAATATGATTAAGCTTTATTATAACTGTAAAATAAAAAGGAATTTATACCTCCAGAACCTCCTGCTTGTAAAGGTGAATAAGTACACCTGAGATCTGATGTTGATCCCCCACCATCTCCTCCTTTACCACCATATTGTTTAGGTATGTAGATTGAGCCATCGGCTGAGGGCGACCCAACGTAATCCTGGGAACTACCCTTACCACCTGCACCTCCATTGCCACCCCCTGAACCTCCTACATTCCAAAGTCAAACAAACTTTTAATATTGGTAGCAATGCAATTATACTGTAAAATCATTATTATTCGTGGGGCACGACTTTTCCTGGTTTTCGTGGGTAGGTCAATCGACAAATTTAAGATCCGCCGAAATTTTGTCCCAACAAATACTTCTTGCCATGTCTCTATTCTATACATTATAAACATGCATTGGCGCTTTTCCGCCGCTTTTGTGTGTAATTAATGCCCAGAGGCAAGGATTAAATTTATTGACAAGCGCTGTGTTATGGAAAGATATGTACATCCGGTCAGTTAAAAATGTGCGGCTATTTAATGTAAAATTACTTTGCATTAGGTTATTTATTTTATTTTACAAGAAATTAAAAGTCCACAAATTAAAGAACCCATGAAAATGCCCGTTTTGATAAAACCAAGAAATTTCATGCCCACGAATATAAGTGAATTTGCAGTATACGAGTTTGTTTTCAGCTTGCGTGGCCTTTAAATTACTGACTTTCAAACAATATAATCAGCACTTAAACTGCTAAGTTGTGAAATGGTTTTGCCCTGCTGTAAAATTTGGAAAAGTTCATTTGAAGTTTAAAGGGTGCCAGTCACAAAATGCAAAACTGTAGCTACCAACAATATATATCCTCAGGTCAGACTGCATGGATAAGTGGGCTGCCCCTGACTCTAGCCTGGTGGCAAAGAAGAGGTTCTTTTAGGCCCTGGTATGTTAATGACAGTTTCCACAGTTTTCATTAAGACAATATTAGGCAAAATTAAATATGTTCAACAGAATTTTTTTTAACTTGGCAGTTTGTTAGAATATGATAACAGAAACATTTTTAAGCGAAAAACAAATTGGGGGTCACCGTTTCAGTTTTTAAGTCAATCAATATGGCAATGACAATGTACAAATTTAAGAACCCAATAAAATACCTTTCGTCACAAAACCATCAAATTTCAAACTATGAAATCAAGTGTATTGAAAGTAATATAGAATACATTACTGACCTCCAACATCAGTTGTCACTCCTTTCTGTTGAATATCCTCAGGTGCCAGTTCACTTGTGTCAATCACACTGGCAGAGTCTACCTGTACAAAACCTGCATCTATCTTCACCCATGGTGCCTGATTATAAAATAAGTGACCAGACTTTTCTTTTTTGTTCTATCACCCTTATGGCAATTGAAATATTATGAGAAGAAATAGTCCCCTTGGTGCAAGCTAATTAATACCAATGACAAAAGCCAATATGGTAGAGGCAATTAGAAAACAAAAAGAATTAAATATATAGCATAATGACTCTACAGTTCTAAATGCAATGTATATAAGTATCTAGGATAAACATAATCCTGACAATCTGTCATTTATATACTCAAGTATGCATTTTTTTACAAGCATGGACAATAAGTATCTGGTAATAAATCTGAATGTTAATATATCTTTGATAAACATGGGTATGAAGACCTATGTACCCCTAATAATTGTGGGAACAAGACAAACATAGGTATACTTGTCTATGATATACATAGTATACATATATACAGTATGAGTGTAAGCATGAGTATAAAGATATGTGATAAACATGAGTCTGAGGACAAGTGATAAACATGAGAATGTGTATTTATGGTAAACATACTAAGTATGAGTATAAGTACTTGTGATAAACATGAGTTTAAAGATATGTGATAAACATTAATATGAAAACCTATGATAAACATGAATATGAGAACCTATGATAAACATGAATATGAGAACCTATGATAAACATGAATATGAGAACCTATGATAAACATGAATATGAGAACCTATGATTAACAAGAGTATGAGTACATATAATAAACATTAATGAGTATGAGTTGGTATTATAAACATTATATACCTGGATAGTAGCCCCGGCGTGTAGCCTCAATTCATTTTGTATAGCCAGTGTTAAAGATGGTGAATCTTCAAATACTGATGCTGATGACATTTTACCATCAGAATAAATCTGCACATTGTTGAAGGCAAAGGTGAGCTTGTCATAGCCGCTTGTGAACCCCTGTTTACAAAATAACACAGTTATTGTCAAAACAAAGAAAGGAATGATTTTAATACTTTTTAAAAACAAAAAATTTGAACAAGGGGTGTCCCTGAAAAGTGACTGAAGCCCCTGAAAGGAAGCTTATGCCAAAATACTGGTAATATACGCCCAACCTCCTTTGATAAATATCATTCCTAAAATTTAATTTAATTTAATAGGCAAAATTGTTTGGGGAAAATGTAGGCATTTCTATCACTCGAAACAGTTTACCTGACACATCAAAATTAGACAAAGATATATAGAAACATACATTTTCTCCGATAACAAAGTTAACTCCTCGTCCAAGACTTAAGTTCTGTACACCACTTATCTCTCCATCCACATATATATCAGTGTATGTCAAGTCACTAAAGTATAAGTCTGCAAAAAAAAAATAGTCAGTACAAAAATTATAGCAAAATTACAATGAAAACATCTTAAAACCTGTATACCCTTAGAGAAACATAAACATTTCAAAGCTTGTCAATGAAAAGTGTAAGATTTGAAAATACTTCATATTTGAATTGAAGCAAAAGACTGTTGAATTTCTTCTTTTTTTCAAATTGTCTAAGTATCTTATTGTGTGAATGTATGTTTAAGGTAGAGACAAATATTTGAAACTCACAAAAAGAGCTCTTTTCAAGTTACCAATAAAGTTAAATTTAATCATTTCCTTTTTATTCATGAATCTAAAGACATGTTTCTAAATAAATAAATATTCATCTTTCTTATCTAACAATAAATGAAATGATAAGGGGAAAATTCAATGAACAGAGATAAGTTGTTACACAAAGATGAAAAAAATCATAAATGACACAAGTAATCAAATACAATAAATAACTAACATCATAAATCTATTCTTTCCAAATTGTTTGCACTTATAATTTTACTTCATTTAACATGAAAATGATTTCTTTCATAAGATAATAACTGACTATTACCTGCCGGAAGATTAATATTGGCGGTGTCATAGACTCTGAATGAAGCCGGAAAAGGACTATCGCTGTCCATGACAGAAATTACTTGATCAACCGATGTATGAATCATGCCTGTACCATCACCGTGTAGATAATTAAATGTTACATCGACATCAGAGGCGCTGGTCTTTCGGAGGGCAAGATGTGCATCGCCATTTATATAAACGTGGTCAAAGGTCAAATCCTCGGCGGTGTCGCCATCGTTGGTAACAATGTATGTTCTGCAGCTGTCCTCCTCTTGATTGTCGATGTAGATATTGTCCGGTACAGAGTTCCGGTTGTCGACCGTCAGCGTTGATTTGACAATACCTGAGGCATCCGGAGCTGAAACATAAGCGGTCCCGGAGCCACCACTTTCAGAGAAACCTTTTCCTCCATACGACTGGAATTCTCCTTTGAAAGTGTTTTCAGAGGCAACTACAACTGCAACTCTTCCGCCACCACCTCCACCACCAGCCGTCTGAAATGTTTTAATTTATACTTTATATTTAGATTAAAAATATACCTGCTATGTGACTGTATAAATGACTCAAATGCACAAAAAAGATCAATATAGTGTTTCCATCATTTTCTTTTCAACATAATTCTTAATGACTTCACATTCTTATAACAGTCAGATTGAGAAGTCAGGAACATTTTTACAAAATATGTGCATGGAATAAGAAAGGAATGATAACATGCCATCTGACATCAAATACAATGTCATTATACCATTTAAAGAACATCATTCAAATTACTTCTCACTCACTGTAGTTCATCATATTTTTTATCAGTTCTAATTTCTATTAGTTTGGATTATACTAATTCATTCAAGTTTTCAAGTTTGTTAGTGTTGCAAGCTATAAGCTTACTGAAACACTCTCGAATTTGTTCCTGGAGCCAACCAGTACTTAGCAATGGGTGTAAAGTTTCTTGCTCATGGAAACAGCGGCTTGCCTCAGACAGGGTTTGGACATACACAGCCAGCAATTGTTAAATTTGCCCAAGGCCTTTACCACTCGGTCAAGCCAGCACTCAATATTTTCATGTTATTTCTATTAGCATGTAACAATGTCAATAGATATCAATTGTTCCTACATTGTACTACAATAATGCATGATGTATCATTCAAATGCTTGGCCAAAAAGCCTTCCAGGCCTACTGGTCACTGTGATTATATTACAGTACATATGAACTTAAACCATGCCGCCATAATACAGTTATGTACAAAAACCTTTTCATTAATTTGTCTTTCATGATAAATATGATTACTTCTGGGTAATTTCAATATAGCAGAATTTATTTTGTTTTTGCTGGGAGTTGCATCGCACCAAAACATTTTAGGTCATATGGCAACTTTCAAGCTTAACTGGTGGAGGAAAACCTCAGGTGCCCCTCTGAGCATTTTTTCAGGCATACCCAGGTACCTAAGTAAAACCACCATCGTTCCATAAGCTAGATGGACAAAAGCAGAATTTGTGAACGTGTTTTCATCAACAATGTATATCACAGTTAAGTATATGATAATGTTGCATCAAAGACAAGGACACCCACATCTTTCCTTTATATTTTTCAACAAAGATCTTTACTAATCAAACTGTAAATAAACATGAGAAATAACCTAAAAATAACCCCAAAAAAAGGAAGTATGCAATTATTATGTTGAAATTTTTCTCCTTACCTCGTCTGATGCGCAGAGATAGTTACGCCAATAATATCCAGATTGACATTTCGTACATCGCCTATCAGAGTCACAACTGGCACAATGTTGTACACACGATCCTGCCCCACCATTGGCTGAGACAATACCACTTCCTGTATAGCATATACAGATAGAAAGATAGATGACCAAACAACATGACTAAAATCAATATGTCCATAAAATATATTGATATGTCACAGGGTGAGAGAAATGTGCAGCTTGACTGGAACTAAAACCCAAGACCCTTGGAAAACCGTTCAGCAGCTCTACACACTGAGCTATCTGGCTGCTTACACATCCACTCCCCTAAATAGTGAACAGTTCTGAACCATCACAGATACAAGAGCATATAAGAAAATCACTTAGAAACACAAAATACATTGGACCTTAAGTGTGACCATGACCTTGAGGGAAGTTATTTGATTGTTGTGTTCTGCACACAGTGTCATGATGGTCATCATTTCTGTCAAGTTATCATAAAAACTTTGCAGCGGTTTAAATGTTATATAGCGGACACAAAATGTAGGCTTTTTACAACTTGAACTTCAAGTGTGACCTTGACATTGGGGGTAGCTTTGAAGAAGGGGATTAATAAAGTTGCCGCTGACAATAAGCTTCAGTTTCTTAAATCATACTTGATGACCAAAAATAAAACGAAACAGATGAAAAGTTTTGGTTACCAAAATAACAATGCATAAGTCACATCAACTTCTGTTTTAATTGAAATTTACCTGAAAAAGCGTCGGCTTTCATCCATATAGAGCCTCCTGCACCACCCCCAACTCCATCTTCAGATGCATCCTCACCATCTGCTTTAATTTCACCATCCACCTCGATATATCCAGATGCCGTCAGGTGCAGAACACCTCCACCGTGCCCCGTTTCAGCAGACCAGGTGACTCCGCCACCACTCCCATAATCCTCAGGGAAAATGACACTTCCATAGGCCAAGCCAGAGAAGTTTGTGTAACTTCCATGCCCACCAATACCACCATATGACCCTCCTGCACTGCCCTGAGCATGCCCAACGCCTGTGCCAATGCCATCTCCAGCTGGAAAGCCTCCTCCAGATGCACTCAGTATTCCCTCTGATTCAATATTGATGTTGGCAGCTGGAATTATTAGTAATCACAAAAATTATAACAGTCAGTAACAAAATAATAGTACAAGTCAAATTACCAATAACAACACTTTATTTGTGTAATGGACCCACCAGTGCTTTGAAATAACCCATTTCTATTGTTATTTGTAAGAATTTTCAATATAAAACAATTCACAATATACTTAGATTTAGCAGAACACTATGCAGATAGAGGTCAGGTACAAATGTACATGCAGCCACATATGTATGGAAAGGTGCCAATTTTGGGTTTGTTTTGTTTCA
Source organism: Ruditapes philippinarum (assembly GCF_026571515.1). Classification (NCBI taxonomy): domain Eukaryota; kingdom Metazoa; phylum Mollusca; class Bivalvia; order Venerida; family Veneridae; genus Ruditapes; species Ruditapes philippinarum. Next base: position 162,305 of record NW_026852328.1, on the reverse strand, counting down.
TTTTTTACGCCTTTTCCCCAACAGTATTTCAGTCATATAGGTGGGTAGTCTCCTAACCATCGTTTCTGGAGAGTTACACTAGTACTAGAATACCTTCCTCCGCTCTGAACTACCAAAGCATCTCCCGCAGATCGAACCCACACCAGAGAGGGGATCGAACCCACGCCAGAGAGGTAACTGGATTGGAAGTCATCCACTCTAACCCCTTGACCACGGAGGCGGTTGTGTCCATTTTTGAAATAAATCTTGACTAAACATGTTTTTCCAAGCAACATTTAATTATTTCTTGAGTTGTCATAACAAAAGATGCATGACTAAATCAAAATGTAGTTTCAAATTATCATAAATGCATTTAGTTCGTATATTTTTTCAATTAGGCTTAAGTGCACAGGTAACATGAACAAATCATAACATTTCTAAACTTGTGCATCTGAACTAAAATAAATAACCCGGTTTTGCACCTTTGCAACCAAGCCAAAAATGACCAAAAAATGTATTCTCCCAGTGCCGCTTTCAGGACTGCCTAAAAAATAGTACTGCACGACCGTATTTTGATGTGACATCATTTACGTTATACAAACATAGTGTAAAGATGCACTAAATGAAAGCATTATACTATAAGCACCTCAATAAGAAATTATTCTTTTTCACTTTAAACAGTCTTTACTTTTGGTATGTTATAAATAGGATTTTATATTCATATAGGTTCATTACTAAATTTATCAAAGTTGTTGAATATAAAAATATTATGCTCGCCAGAGACTCGCACATTATAATTTTATTCAACTTGTTCAATAAATTCAGTATTGAACCTGCACTCATTCAATATCCTCTATTTAAATTCAGAATACAAGTTTACCATTAAGAGTCATTCTATTCACTGTCATAACACCACCTCCTCTAACAACGAGATCTCCACTGAGCGTAACTGTCAACAAATCGTCCTCTTCGGCGGAACCAAAATATGAGAATTCTCCGCCATCAAGAACGCTGATAGTGTTCAAATCATAAACTATATCCTTGTAGAACTGATTGTCTCTGGAAGGTGGGTAAACTTTGACCGCCCCGCCACGTGAGATATTAAATGTCTCGAGACCTGTGATGGTTCCGCCATAATCATACACTGTAACATCTTTCAGGTAAGTTTCTGCAGGAAGATTGACTTGTCCATCCTGTTATTTTACAAAATACATAATTATTTATTCTAACGCATTTACCAGCATTTTTCCCTACTGAACATAGAAGGATCGAAAGTGAGTGTAAATGTGCAATTAAGAATAGCTGTAAGACATGTGACATTACCATAAAAAATGTGGCGCAATGAAAATAAGTACGGAAACAAATCAGGCACAATAAAGTTTGATATCAGGTACGGTGGCATTAATATGTTGATCGATCTGTTAGAATCGAAATAATATATCTAAAACAAACAGTAATTTTGTTTAGCGATAAAATCAGTGTTTGGGATATATCATTTCTTAACAATCATAACATTACTATGTAGGAAAAGTTAATTTATTAAAATATTCCATTCATAAATAACCACTGGAATTAAAGGAAAGAAACCATAAAAGAAATAGGTACCAACTTACAATTCCAAAAGTATTACATATTCTATCAATACTATTCTCATGTACAGACTCAATCAAACTGAGTCTGCAATTTTCATGTAATTTTATCGTGATTAATGCTTCCGAGGGATCACCCTTCTTCAAGATTTTTATCATAACAGAAGTTTAGATACAAGAGTTAATGTATTTGTGCATTCATTTTTCCTAGTATAACCAATTTTAAATCAAAATCTAACTAATCATATGAGGGCCTAAGAAAGGTGTGAATGAATCATTAGGTATAGCAGGAATTATAGGTTAAAAATACTTACAGGATATACAGCTACACTGAAGGAGAGAACTGCCGAGTCCTTGAAATCAATGTTTAGCCACATGCCTTCTTCAACGTGAACAAGAGCTGTGTAGTCACCCTGTACAAGCTATAATACCAAACAATACAGATAAAGTGACATTATGCTCATTTTTCATTGTCAAGTTGACAGTAAATAATTGAATTTGTAATATATTTCCTGAGAGTAACTATATAGAGACAACTCTATGTGGTGGATCACTCAGTGAGTGCGTTGATGAAGGGCGCAGCCATCTGTGTGAATTATTGTGAATTGCAGGACACACTGAACATGGACACCTTGAAAGCACATTGCAGCTCTTGAATTAACATATAAAAACTACCTAAATTATACTGTCCCAATCTTTTTAGAACTTGAAGGCTACTAATACATTCCAAATAATATTTAATGATATGTCCTTTGGCATGAATTATTGCTGTCTTTTTAGTTTTTTTTATTTCATAGTAAAATATAAAATTGAACATAATTATGATTAAATGTAAAGTTATTTTGACTTTTACCAAAATTACACTCAACATTTACCTTTGGATGGGCATTAAATGTCACTTTTACTCACACTGTATATCAAAAATCATAAAAAAAAAACATTAACATAAGAAAATAGATTATTATTCTCTCAGTCATTTGGAACAAAATAATAGCACTATAATAATGAACACCCAAACTGTATTACCTGTAAATACAGGGAGCGATCTCCAGTTGATGGGTCACTGGCATCATCGGTTGCTAGGAGACCAACCTCGGCATAGTCACCAAGGTCAAGGACATCAATATCATGATCTTCTGTTTTACTTTCAGGAATGGTGATCCTAGTCTTACGACCCTGCAGATAAAAGATAAACTATAAAATTGCAAAAAGCTATAATTTAAATATTTACCAGGCTTAATATCTTAAATGGACTTGTTCATTTTTCAAACTGGTAAAAAATGTTTATTTTTGGGAAAATTTGAAAATTAGTACTGACAGCTGATTTTGGTGTGAATTGGTAGCATGGATTTTTCAGCTGCCACATTTTAGTAAATACATGTATATTATTATTAAACTCAATTGCAATTGTAATATAAAGGTATTCACTTCCATATCTGTTTTGAATAAAATTAAGCATATATACATGTACATATACAGTCAAAATGTAAATGTATTATTCATTCTACACATTGGCTTTCATAAAATAAGATTATTGGCATTACGCAACATTTCAAAGACAGAAGTCAGCCAATGAGTTTATTTACCTCTAAAAAAAAATGTCCTTTGAAAATTGCAACTCTACTAGAAAATTTAAATAGCATTTTACTTCAAAAAATCTTAATTTAGATATTTCCCTTTACATACAGCAACAAACTTCATAACGATATAAATTAAAAGCAAAAACAAAAGGTCAACAAAATCTTACCCCATCTCCTTTTCTGTTATATATTCTTAATGTTTTAGTCCCATTTACTCCCGTGTCTTTAGTGAATACAGTTCCTGCGGCACCATTTTCTCCACCTGTACCCTCTCCACCGTTAGACACGTACTCTCCGACAAAGTTTAGGTAACCATAAGCAACACCGAACCTTCCACCTGCGCCTCCGTTACGTCCCGTACCTCCTTTTACCTTAGTAATAAAATTGATGAATTAGACTTTTTCAGTAGGTTTTTTTCTATCTTGTTCATGTTTTGTCATTTAATGAATACACATTTGTATTTCCATAGCTAACAACCTTTCTCATGAAGAACACTAAATTTGTTAAAAATGCATCTCTTTTGCAAATCTTATTCAAAGTATTTAATTGAAAAGAAAAGATATTTTTCTTTTGTTTAATTTAGTTTGAATCTTTTACTACGTATATCATTAGAATCTATGTGATGCCAAAAATACCAAATAATTCAAATAATATTTTTTTTTTTAAAATATGCAAGGAGCACTAAGAACCCAACCAAGTTTGGTATGATTTTTTGAGTATTGAGTAATTTGGGACAGGATATTAAAATGTCGTTTACAATGCTATATAATTTACTCTTGCAAGTTTATCCATTACAAAACATTAATCCCTTAACTAACAAGCTAAAATTAACCACCCATCCCACATTTATGATAAAAACAAATTCATTTTTCTGAGATTCAAACTCACTTCAATTGTCCCTAAGCCATCAAATTCTTCGGTTGTGATGTAGATACTTCCCCCAGCTCCCCCGCCAGCAAATGTCTCTCCGTCATCTCCGTTAGCACCGAGGGTACCGTCAATTTTAACTTTAGTCCTGCCATTTAACCGGAGTATACCTCCCCCACAACCACCTTGAAGTACACAAACCACACAGATAAAGAAACCAATCCAATAAAGCTAATTATATTACAACCTCAGTCAAGCACCACAACATTCTTTCAGAGATGGAGATTTTGTTTGTTATGTGAAAGGTGTTGCATTAAAGATGTTGAATATTATTCTCATTATTTCACGAAAATTTATTCTTGCATATCAGACTGATGTTTCTACCAGTTTTATCCATTCAGGAACTTTTATCTGGCATGTTTTATTGAGAAAAAGAATTTAACATATGATAGGATATGGTAGAATATCCAAGAATAAATATCTGACATATGTTAGAGGGGTTAGATTGGAATACATACCCCCCCCCCCTCAGGAACTGGCACTTCATACTATTATTGTAAAAAGGTTATGGGTCTATACATAGAGTCTGCACTGTATATGTATGTAACACAGTTACTTTATATCTTTTATAATTCCTTTTTCATCATAGGAGTTTCAGTGCATACTGATATTCTTTACCATCATTATAAAAAAAATCTAGCGAGGTTATGTCAAATTCCAAACCTAATCTAAAAAATATTAAATGCTTGAGCTATCATTAACGTATTTATTATCAAATTTTTTCACATGACAACAGTTTTTTTCAATGGGGACACCATATCATGTGTTTACTACTGCATTGTACTGAGATGAAATATCACAATTTAAAAGAACCATCCTTTTGAATATTTGACATATTAACAGAAGTTCGAGTAAAGAAGTAACATACAAAAATTCTCAGTAATTATTTACCCTTGTATGAAGACGTATTAGTTGAAACATCCCCTCCGGCACTTCCAAACCTGTCCGGGGAGATGAAGTTTCCATAGGCTGAAGGTGCATCATGATCCGTATTTTCAGCTCCGGCCTCGCCACCATGACTACCAGCGATGCCGTACAACGACCCGTCGGTACCAACTACTGACCAACCCCCACCTGGTCCCTCTGTTATAAGTAAACATTATTATCAGCATCAATGTTAATGATAATTTAAAAGTAAAATGTGCACTTTTTCTTGAAGGAAAGTAATGGTAAACACTGATAGGACATGGTCACAAAACAAAATTTTTTACAAACATTATTAAATCTATATGTTAAAAACAAGAGGGCCATGATGGCCCTGAAGTCGCTCACCTGTATATAGGCTCCCGGAGCGGGGCCAGTTTAAAACTCCAGGGCTTTTATTTGAACAAACATGTTAGACACCCATTAGAAGATGTTTAATGCTAAACATCTAAGGTCTAGCTCGTTAAGTTTTTTAAAAGAAGATTTTTTAAGTTTTTTCTTTACAGATATAGTAAAAAACAATGAGACCCCTGGGGCAGAGCCAGTTTTGACCCGAGGGCCTTTATTTGAACAATCTTTGTAGACACTTACTAGAAAATGTTTCATGCTTAATATCTAAACTCTAGCTATTCTAGTTTTTTCAAAGAAGATTTTTTTAGTTTTTGCTATACACATTATAAGGAAAATCAATGTCCCCAGACGGGGCCAATTTTGACCCTAGGGCTATTATTTGAACAAACTTTGTAGACACTCACTAGAAGATGCTTCATGCTAAATATCTAAACTCTAGCTATTTGAGTTTTTTCAAAGAAGAATTTTTAAGTTTTTGCTTTACACATATAAGGAAAAATAAATGACCCCGGGGTGGGGCCAATTTTGACCCCAGGGCTTTTATTTGAACAAACTTTGTAGACATTCACTAGAAGATATTTCATGCTTAGTATCTAAACTCCAGCTATTTGTTATTTTTCAAAAAAGATTTTTTAAGTTTTTGCTATACACATATAAGGACAAGAGGGCCATGATGGCCCTGAAGTCGCTCACCTGTATATAGGCCCCCGGAGCGGGGCCAGTTTAAACCCCAGGGCTTTTATTTGAACAAACTTGGTAGACACCCATTAGAAGATATTTCATGCTTAACATCTAAGGTCTAGCTGGTCAAGTTTTTTTCTTTACACATATAGTTAAAAACAAATGCAACAACTACAAACCCAACCAATTAGTTTGATTTTTTGAGTTATTTGCGACAGAATATTTAAGTGTTGTTTCCGATGCTGAAATGACTGACTCTGACAAGTATATCCAATCCTTAACATTTATTCCTTAACTATCAACATTTATTCCTTAACTAATCAGCTATAATTAACCACCAATCCCACATTTATGATAAAATAAATTCATTTTTAAGAGGACTCGAACTCACTTCAATTGTCCCTAAGCCGTCAAATTCTTCGGTTGTGATGTAGATACTTCCCCCAGCTCCCCCGCCTGCAAGTGTTTCTCCGTCATCTCCGTTAGCGCCAAGGGTACCGTCAATTTTAACTTTAGTCCTACCATTTAACCGTAGTATACCTCCCCCACAACCACCTTGAAGTAAAAAAATCATACAGATATAGAAACCAATCCAATAAAGCTAATGTAAAACATCAGAAGAGCACCACATCACTCTCTGCCAGAAAAAGATTTTGGTTGTTATGTGAAAGGTGTTGCATTAAAGATGTTGAATTTTTATAACTTTCATTATTTCAGGAAAATTTATTCTTGCATATCAGACTGATGTTTCTGTTAGTTTTATCCATGCCAGAAATTTTATCTGGCATGTTTTATTGAGATAAAGAATTTAAAATATGATAGAACATGGTAGAATATTTAAGAAAAAATATCTGAGATATGTTAGAGGCTTTAGATTGGAATACATACCCCCCCCCCTTAGGAACTGGCACTTCATACTATTATTGTAAAAAGGTTATGGGTCTATACATAGAGACTGCACTGTATGTGTATGTAACACAGTTACTTTATATCTTTTATAATTCCTTTTTCATCATAGGAGTTTCAGGGCATACTGATATTCTTTACCATCATTATAAAAAAATCTAGCAAGGTTATGTCAAATTCCAAACCTAATCTAAAAAATATTAAATGCTTGAGCTATCATTAATGTATTTATTATCAAATTTTTTCACATGACAACAGTTTTTTTCAATAGGGACACCATATCATGACTGTTTACTACTGAGATGAAATATCACAATTTAAAAGAACCATCCTTTTGAACATTTGACATATTAACAGAAGTTCGAGTAAAGAAGTAACATACAAAAATTCTCAGTAATTATTTACCCTTGTATGAAGACGTATTAGTTGAAACATCCCCTCCGGCACTTCCAAACCTGTCCGGGGAGATGAAGTTTCCATAGGCTGAAGGTGCATCATGATCCGTATTTTCAGCTCCGGCCTCGCCACCATGACTACCAGCGATGCCGTACAACGACCCGTCGGTACCAACTACTGACCAACCCCCACCTGGTCCCTCTGTTATAAGTTAACATTATGATCAACATCAATGTTAATGATAAAGTAAAATGTGTACTTTTTCTTGTATTAAGTTTTTTATGCAAACATAATATACATAATGATATATATGACTGTGAAAAATACCACAAACTCATTTTTCTGCCATAATACTGCTTAAAAGTGATTGAATCACAAAATCCTGATCATATGCGCCAGGTCACTTCATTATTCTGATTAAACAAGTATTCTGTAAATGTTTGGCGGAAATACCATTCATAAATGTCACAGAATTTGCTGAAAGACAACAATGGTTTCCTGTCATCTAAAGGGCATAAAGCTATGAACGGTAAATTATTCAAGTAATATATCATATACTGACTACACACACATATTTTTCATATCCAATTACAGAGGGTTTTACAAAAAGAGTCTTTATTATTTAACACACATGTCAATAAAAAAATACCCCCCTATCAACCCTCATACCCCCCATCAACCCCCCATACCCCCAAAAAAGCATTGCTATTTTAAATGGCATTCAAAAATGATTCACTTAAAACAAAATATTTGAAGTTGATACCTTTATATATGAATATCTATTTATTTCCATAATAATGGTATAACAGCATTTTAATTCAATATTACTTGAAATTATTTGATGCTCAACCAGTGATTGCAAATTTTCCAGGGAACAAATACAAAACATAATACAAACCCATGTCACAATATCCCAGCCCGTTAGCATTAAATTCTCCCATTACGTCCACATTTAGGGTGTCTACGTCGACCCTCAAATTTTTAGCTTGTAAAGTGCCTCCAGGGTATACCTGAAAAATAATAATACCAATATAATGTATGTCAATTAGGTCTTACACAAAAATTAAATAAGACTTTTTTTTCCCTGAAAATGAACAGTTTGTTTTTTTATTACATGAGACTTGACAAGCAATTTTAGGCCATTTGATAAAACAAGCGAAAAGAAACAGAATATTAGATGAGGCAAAGTATAAGTTTTCAGACAATAAATACTTAAAATTACAAAAACCAAAGTGATGTTGATGGCCAAGTGGTTAATGCGTCAGACTAGAAATCAAATGATCGCTAGCCCCATGGGTTCAAACCCTGTCAGGGGCAAGTCGGTGTTTCCTAGAGCAAGAAACTTTACACTCATTGCTCAGTACTGGTTGGTTCCAGGAATGGATTCGAAAGTGTGTCTATAAACTTCTAGCTTCCTACACAATCAAACTAAAATAAATTCTGTATAAACCAAATCACAAACATTTATTGACACCACCTTCTGTCATTCTAACAATACAAGGGAAAAAAAAACTAAATAAAACTGCAATATATTTTAATTACGTGCTTATGCTCCCTACTTTTTAAATGCTTAAAAAATCACAACTCTTTAAAGCTGCACACCTCCAGATGAGCCAAAGTATTTCAAGAAAATCAATATTTAGAAAAATGTACTAACATTTTAAGAAAGGTATAATCATTCAAGATCCAAGATAAATTTTACATGTAGTGCGCGGTTTAAGACTGATTTTGTGGTATTTTATCACCATATTTCTACTGTGTTACTAACGCAGTACGGGCTTTAGCCATTTCTTTGCATCAGTTGACCACTTTTTGGTCATTTTCTTGGATTGTAAGTGCGGATTGCAATAAGTATATTACTTTATTTGTTCACCTAACAATATTTTACTTTTAAAAAACATTTCTAAAATTTTCATGAAAATTTACATGAATATGGAGGTGTGCTGCTTTAAGTGTCTTTTAATGTATTAAACATACCTGCATGCTGTTGCCAGTCATGTTATGCTGGAATATGTCATTATTCATAATAAGATAGCCTCTGTTCCTTATGTTAATGGCATTAAATGCTATATTATCTATTCTTTGGTAGGCAAGGTCCATCATAAGGTTGATCTTCAACACACCTGTAAAATATAATAATTGTGGATGTCAGTTAGCAAGCAGTTTGTAAATTCAAACAAGATATTTTCCTTAAAGTGACATTGTGCTCTTCCATATGTAAATGGTCAAAGAATAGGTAAAAATAAAAATAACTTTACCTTTTGCCATAATTGTGTTCAATATTATATTTTACTATTAAAATATAATCAATAATCCACATGTTCAACAAAAATTTCTAAAAAAAATTCCATAAATATCCTTAAAATGTATTTATGACACCCAATCTTTAAAGATCCTGTATGTTGTAATTAAGGTTATTACCACACTTGGGTGAAATTTTATATATGTATATAATCATGCTTCTAAAACAATTATCAAACATAGAAGAATATGTAAAATATGTACTATATTTGTCCACCTTATATATAATCATTAAAACTGGGTGTGTCATAAGTCTACAAATGAGTGTGTCTAAAGTCTACAAATGGGTGTGTCTTAAGTCTACAAATGGGTGTGTCTAAAGTCAAATGACTGAGAAACAGGAAAACGTCATGATGATCGAGATAGTGCCAACTCTATAAAAAGGAGCATGATAGCGTTGATATTACTGAATGAAGCTTATGCAATCCTAAGTACCTGACATAAAACTATATATCAACAAAACTGAGCAAAATAAAAAATATATATGCCTCCATCAACAATGGTCATATTTTCGACATTTTTAATAACTCCTTCAATCATAACAGTGACCCCAGCTACCCTCAACTCTCCTTGAAGTGTTGTTTCACTACCATGCCATACAAACAGGTTGAGTGGTACCATACCAGTTCCTATAAATAGAACAGCACATGGTATTAAAGATAGTTAACAAAGTCATATATAGCAAAAGATATGTCCATAAAGCATGTTATTAAAATATTTACTGCATATAAGTCAAGAATTTGTTTCTTAGTGCTGAAATCAACAGAGTAATTGATTCAATTGCACAAAATAGGAAATAGTTTAAAGTTTTAATATTTTAGCTTCATAATACTTAAAATATCATTACTCTACAAATTTTTATGTGCACTCATACCAACAGACTAGATAGGTTTTACCTTTGCACCACAATACCAATAGACTAGTTCTATATTTGCATTACAATACCAATAGACTGGTTCTATATTTGCACTTCAATACCAATCAACTGGTTTTTTATTTGAATTAAAATACCAACAGATTGGTTTTACATTTGCACAACAATTTCAAAAGACTGGTTTTATATTTGCTTTTGTACCAATAGACTGGTTTTACATTTGCACTACAATACCAATAGACTGGTTTTACATTTCCACTCATACCAATAGACTGGTTTTACATTTGCACTCATACCAATAGACTGGTTTTATATAAAATTGCACTACAATACCAATAGACTGGTTTTTCATTAACACTCATAACAATAGACTGGTTTTACATTTGAACTTGTTCAATTCAATTGGTTTTTACACTTGCATTTCTACCAAATCATCTTGTTTTTCACTTTCACACATAACAATCATCTACTTTTTCAATTGCACTGATACCATTTAACTGGCTTTTCATTGACACTCATAATTATATTCTGGCAGCATGAACAGAGCAGATTATTACAAATAATATAAAACAAAAAATTCTGGAGAGACTCCTACCTATAAATATGGTATGATTGAAGGCTATGTGTCCGGTACCAGTTCTGTCACCTTCTGTGTATGTAGCGTTCAGGTCTATCTTTTCTGTGTACCGTGGTCGAACCATCGCAAACTGGGCTTTCTCGTAAACCTAACATAAAATAACAAACTTTTACTATATTCTTACATAGGAATTATTAAGACAATACATTAATATTATTATTTATCTTTTATACATGTTAAGAATTTTGAGTTCCACAATTTTAACAAAAATATTTCTTTATCACATGGACATGGTGTATTTTACACACCTTCAGGTAGTCCAACTTGATTTTAACCTCTTCATCCATATTTGGTTCACCAACTTCCACTGCCGGTGGGTACGGACTGGGCCAAATCCATGCCACTCCACTGGCTAACGAATAATTGGCATAGAAATCTGTCAAATTCTTTTGAGGCTCTCTTGGTTCATAACCCTTGTTATTTAGATAGAGTGTTTTGTTTTCTGTAAAATCATCAGGAATAACTCCGTCAACACGGTCAGGTATCCGATGTAAGTATACAGTTCCGGCTCCCCCAGGTTCCGCGTTACTGCCTCCAGGACCACCATGATTGATAAAGTCCCCTAATATAGTATTAAAGAAAAATTCTCATATTCAAAAAACATTCATGAATAATAATTAGAGTAAATTTTTCACGAAACACATCTTGCTGAAAAAAAAGAAATAATTTTCAAATAAAGATATCTCATCAGGAACAGATTGACTGAGTAAATTAAGTGGATATTAAATAGTAACATTCATTTATTCACTGATCTTTTTCCACACTTTTCCTTTCCCTTCTACTTTAATAATTTAGCCATATAAGCTGAAATGAAATATTTGAAGTATTAAATACCGAACACTCACCCACATAGAAGTTGTACATGTAGTAAAGAGTAACTCTACCACCTCCTCCACCTCCACCATGTGGAGCCCACGTTCCACCGTACCCGGCTCCGCCTGAGGCATCAATCTCTCCATTTCCATCAATGGTGTACGTCTCAATGTGGATTGAACCACCACTGCCACCACCTGCAGCCACTGACCTCCAGTCACCTCCGAGTGCAGTCAGGAATCCGTCCACAGTAAGAGTATGATTGATTTTAAGGTAAAGCCTTCCTCCACCAATACCTGCTCTACCAGGGAACAAAGAGTGACCTCCATTTTTACCATAACCAGTTGGATATGTGAAGTAGTCATGTGCTCCTCCAGCAACAATCTGAACCTGACCTTGACCTCCGTTGCCACCGTGACCTGCGCCAGAGCTGCCACCATTATGACCATGGCCTGCTCCGATACCTGACATAATACAAGAAAGCTATTAATTGTACCTTGCTGAAAATATACTGTTGTCATAACAACATAACTGGCTTGGTAACCAACATTTTTAATACTATAGACATTTCAATTATAAACTTTAAAATATAATAATTTCAAATCGTAAAACTCAACTTATTGTTCATCGCAAAAATTGTTTAAAAATATTCAGGGGGTAAACACTGTCTGGTTAATATTCTGCATAGCAATGTAATTGGCAACAACAAAGATGTGAAAATAGTAACCAAATATTGACCTTTACAAAATTTTCATATTTAATTTTTCTTAAAAGTTTTTAAAAAATGCATGTAGTAATATATCACTGATATATGCAATAAATTGGGAAGAATTAGTAATCCTATTATTTTCATTCCTTTGGGATATTATTTGTCCAAAGATTTGAATCCAGGAATCTTATCATTTATAATTGTACTCTAGTTTGTAAAAAGAAATCAACAGATTCTATACATACTAATTCCTGTTCACTCATGAGATATTTTCTTGGATGATGCAACAACAATTTTTTTTTAGAAAAAGACGTCTGATGTAAGGTAACAATAACTACTAGAGACATAAATTTAATTCACAGGGAATAAAAATAGTCAATGCAAATAGTAGCCAAAATTTCTATAATCTATAACAAATAACAAACCTTCATGTTGAAGATTGTATGGACATCCCTCTGTTACACTCAGTACACCATATGGCTCTATTGTAACATTGTAATAGTCCAACATCAAATCATTGGACGTCAGCTGCAATTTTATTATACACTCATTAAAACTTTGAATCAAAATTTGCCTCATTACAGCTTATATATACATGTATCTTATATATTTTTCGTAAGTTTTGTCATGTGTCTACGTACAATGCTAATGAATATGGTTATAGAAAAAAATGTATTGAGTGTAATAAAAAAATTCAGGTAATACTAATTGTATATCAACACTTGGATCTTACAACCCCAAAATTATGTAATGGAATTGTCCTGGTTTGAATCTTAGGGACTGTCCATTGTTAATTTTAGGGGTTGTCATATCAAAATGCTAAAATTTGAGCAAACAAAATATATAGCTTAGTAGGATTGCAATCCTATGAGCAAGCTGATCAGACTCTTTGGTGGCATAGACAAGTCATAGTTTCAATAGCATTTAAACATTTGGGATTATGACAAGCAAAAACATGCAATCAAATTCACCCATATCGCTGCATACAGTCTTTTGATTCAATGTATATGGCTTGCCTGATAAATTTTACTTTTAAATTTACGTAATGAAATCACCAACAATCAATGTGCTTAAACTGATATCAACCCCTCACTTTATCAACTTAACACCCCATCCACAAGTTAAAGGTCTATGAAAAGAACCTTCATACCATATATAAATGATACTGGTAAATTAAAATAAAGAATTAAGATGGACAAAACATAGGATGATATGGGGTCAAAATTCAGCATCTACCCCTCTTCCCTACACTTATTTCTTTTCATGGAGTTCATAAAACAAACCGAAAAATTGAGCAAATTTTTGACATATATATATGGAGTCGAAATTCATATCATTCTACCCCTCCTCCTTACCCCTATTTCTTTTCATGAAGTTCATAAAACAAACCCAAAAATTGAGCAATATTGACATACTTTAGCTCCACTGCGGACCGTGAGTGTTGTTCCCGTAAGTGTGGTCAGGGCCTCATCCTCTGTGAATACATCTACCGACCCAAATGTCTTTATATCCAGGTTGTCTATGACATTTGTTGTCTGTTCATGATGGTCAATTGTCATGTTGCATAAGGCATTCACTGTTATATTTTCCATAGATCTGAAATGTCCTGAAATATAATAAGAGCAAATTTACTGCAATATTATTTACGGGTCTGAAATTTTGCTACTGAATCTGAAATTCACAACAAGATCTGAAATAGAAGTCAAAATATATGCCGTGTAATACCTTTTTTTACAGAGTTGCAAAAGTGGCAAAGGTGTGTGATAAGTTGAAACATTTTTGGTTTTACATCACTGTTGTGCAGAACGCATTATACAGCCATCTTAAAATATCTAAAATTAATGATGGGCAGCTGAAAATTCAAGGCACCCTTGCACAAAACCAATAAAGAAATATATATTATTACTACTTCTTTAATCAAAAACTGCCAAAAATGCATATCAGGTCATTCTAAATCACAGCTAAATCACACTGTTTCACCTTTTATGTACATATCAATCCCTCTACAATTAAGCTCTGGTGGAAGATTGGTGTAAGAATTTCTCTGAGCAAGAAGTGCGGATGTCTGTTGATCTCGGCTTGCTGTGTTTTCAAAGGTCTGGGTTTGCCTTAGCGTTATCCTGCCTGTCCCATCCCCAATTACTTCATGGACAGTAAGGCTCATGTCAGCACCTTCCAAATTTAGAGAGGCTCCACCCAGAATATCCATCTGAAATAGATCAGTTCATACGTTGTTTTTTATCTCCGTTTACACTGTTTCTAAAGAGATTATCAAGAATTTCATATTTAAACACATCATAGTCTGAATACCATATTCACGTATTGTCCAGAAAAAAGGTATGTTACAGAGTTTATCCACTTCGTATTTGCGAGGGAAGTAAAAAATAATTTCATCCAGGTTCTTGTCTTGCTAATTACCAGGCATACAAAAAATCATTAAAGTGGTTGTAATGAAATATTTTTTATATTTCTCGAAACTAAAGTAGCAAAAATAAAATGTTAAACACACCCTGGAGTTGTACATGTGTTCCTCAACTTTTAAATAACAGAAATTTTGGGGTTTTTTATACTTCAATGTCGATATTTAACACTGTTACAATAAATCTATGGAACATGCAAACAAACATATATGTATTAGTTATAGCAAACTGGTACAATAATTACCTTGTCAAATTCAAAGTTAGTGTCTGTTCCTTCAGGTATAATATATGTTGCATATTTTTCACCGCTGTAAGGTGTCATTACAGGAGACGTGGGATCTTCTCTTACATACAATTCAATCTCACTGAGTGCAATATATCTGTCACTGGCTTGAAGGTGAATAAAAATCTGAAAAAAAATAAACATAATTGTAACAAAAGCAGAGATCTTTTCATGTATATTTACTACATTTCTCCCTCTGCCAGGACCATGAATTCATATAATTTTGTGGGCATGAAGAGTCGTGGTTTTGCCACAAAAAAGACATTTTTGTGGGTAAATCTTGAATTTGTGAGTTTAAGCCTATTTTTATATAAAAAGATGCAAACAATATTATGATTTTACAGCAAACAAAATGAAATCTGTTGCAACTGAAAGTCATTTATTGACCTTCCCAAAAAACTCACGAAAATTAGTGCCCCAAAAATAATAACAAATTTGCATTATACACAATCATTTCATATACATGTAATTTAAAAACAAAGTTATTCCTTCAATAAAAATAATAAGACACTGTAATAAATAAATCATCTCATAATTCTTAAAGATGATTAGTGAAATTTTTACTCATAATGAGTAAAATTATGCTTATATTTGAAGCAGACATGTGCCCTAGAGTTTAAGTTGCCACATTAAGTACCTCCAAAGATCATCCCATAACAACAAGACCTACCAAGTGGCTGGAACCACCAACTTCACATTAAAGTGCAATGAGAAGAATGTTATTACCAGTAGTCAAAATATTGTAATAACATGTAGTTCACACAAAAAACTCAAAGGGGTATGTAATCTGGCAATGAAATTGACTAGACTACATTTCTACACATTGCCTTGGTGCTACACCATTATGAACCTATTATAGAGATTGCTTGATATCACTGGGTATAGCAGAGTTTCAAAAAATGAAATTTCAACTGACAATTTTGACAGACAATCTGCAATTCAAAATATTCTGTATAAAAAACAAAAAAATATATTACCCTCTATAGTTGTAAGCTCTTCACTGTGATGTATCTAAGTAAAGTGTTTCAAACAAGGGTATGACAAAGGCACCAAAAATAGAGATTAAAATTCTGATACAATGTTTGTGAATATGACCTTTACCTTGTCAACATTTTCCTTTATTTCCACTATTCCATACTGATCTTCTTCATTTTGTGTCTGACAGTATTCCGTTGACACGAAGCCATCAGTACGCTCTACAGGTATGTCGTCAACAAGGGAACTGGACACAGCATATGATGTTACTAGACTTCCAAAGTTTCGGTAGCCACCACTATATTAATACAGAATAGTGAATATATCAATCAATCAATTTGAAGTTAGAAATTTGACACAAAATAAGATTTTTGCTAGTATGCTGGAAAAAAAATTCTGCCTAGAAGTGATCTGAATTAACAAAATCCAGATTAAAGCACAAGGGTTTTAATGAAAATCATTCTATGTAAGTTTGATTAAAATTCCTTGTAGGGGGGAGTTATATAAATGAGAATTCCTGTTTTATATTGGAGCATTCCGTTAAATATATATAAAGAATTTCAATAAAAAAATACTTAAAATTAAGCAGCCAAATCTGCAATGACATACCGGCATTCCATGCAGGCTTTGCAATGTTGGCGAACTGGTAAGTTTATGAGTGTGCCATCATATTAAGCTTAAGGGAAAAGTACAGCAAATGAATGAAACTGCCTTAAAGTAACTTGAAATATCTTGATATGTATATCTAACTAAAAAAAAACAAACAATAAAACTCACTCATACCTTTCATAATGCCCGTAATCAGTATCGCAGTATGGATAAATGCGGAGGTATTCCACATACACAGGAAATGGTAGATCGATGGTCAAATTTGCAGTGTCACTCACAGACATGTAAAAATAGTTGACATTTGCTTTCACGTCACTAAACATGTAACTAAGTGGATAAGTGTTGGAGTAGTAATCATAATAACTATACAGGTATTGATGCTTGGAATAAGGCCTAGCATCTGTTGTAATGTTTATTCCACTATGCGTATGGAACGTAGTTTCCGGATACTCAGAGGTCGTGAAATAGTTTCCGGTCAAATTAAGTCGTTGAACTTCGTTAATCCTATTGCTAGAGCTGTATCCCAAATTGTCGGTGAGAAGGTAGTTGGTATTCGGTTGAACATTTTGTGCCTCTATATATACGGTTCCTGCACCGCCATATAGGTAAGTCCCTTTGCCTCCATGTATCAGGTACTCGCCAGTAAAATCATTATAATCTCTGTGATATATAGCAATTCTTCCACCTCCACCACCACCACCCTGAGTTCCACCTGAAATTATCAAAACATTTTAAAATCTCTTATGCATAAGTAACATTAACTCCTTTTGTTAATGATCTTTTTTCCACACAAATCTTTTAGCCTAGAATTTTTGTACATACCAATGTATACAACCAATATCTTGACTAAATGGTATGAAATTAGATATTATCACCAGCATATCTATGATCCTTTGGCATGCTAATCTAAGGATTTCGTTCACTACAGTATTGGAGCAGTACTCATGACAGAAATCATGATCACAAAATAAAAAAATATTGCATTTTACACCGATTTTTATATTTTTCAATCATTCTTAGATAAAAATCTGTGTAAACAGATGAATTAGGCATCTTAAAGTGTATTTCAGCTGGTGGAAAGGCAAGATTTTAGCGTTTAATCGTTCAAACGCCTTGTCTGGTATAATTTTACCAAAATACAGCATTTAGTGTGGTGGTCCAACTCTTTTTTAGTCTCACTCTTTACCTAACTTTTGAAAATAACCAATCACCAAAATCATTGACACCAAGTATAAATACCCATGTATCAAAATTGAACCTTCAGCATGCCACCAGACTTTTGTAAAAATATTGATATATCACCCAAATTTAGGAAATTTTATGACCTTCAGGCTGTCATATCACATCAGAACTTCTTTCACAAATGCATGTATCAATCCGATCCGTGATCTTATAGCTTGTAGGTCAAACAACTTACCATCACCACCTGTTGCCTCAATTGTGCCAGTGCCATCAAGATGGAATACTTCTACATAAATAGATCCCCCAGCCCCGCCTCCTGCTTTATTATCCCCGCCTGTTTCACCGTTGCTATGTAAACGACCTTCAACTCGCAGTTCATCAGAAACATGGAGATACATGATCCCTATTATAACAAAATTCAATGTTTACAGAAGTAATACTGATGATGAGTTTTTGTTCTAACTACAATACATGTACATAATATCAGCAAATTATAGCACAGATAAACATCATTTTGACATGACCTTCATGTATAAACATATATATATATATATGAACTCAAATGAGTTGCCAATAGTATTTAGAGGTTATATAACATTCAACTTTACAATACAGGAATATATTTTTTGATAAACATAAGTGCAGAATTTTACATTTTACATTTTAACAGCATTGTGTATTAATAATACAGCAACAAACATGGCAAAAACTTCATAAAAATACATGTGGTGAAGTTAAGATGATGATCTAAACAGGTGTATGAAAATTAGCCAAAAGATATAAAAATAAGACAAAAGATATAAAAATGAGACAAAAGATGTCTAGAAAAACATTACCTCCACCTCGTCCACCATTTCCATCTGGAGAATTTCCTCCACTACTGCCCATATCTGACGGGAGAGTGATTGAGTCATGGGCATATGATGAGAATATTCCCGACATACTCGGACCACCCCGGCCAGCATGACCACCTCCAGATCCACCACTCTCGTACTCGTTAGCATTTCTACCTCCACCCGGCCCTTCTCCATCGGAATATCCAGTAAAATCTGCATGGAAGTCACCTATGGAAAAAAAAATTCCTTTTTAATAAACAGACTGATAGAAGTTTAATATACAAAATGTATATATTTTTCAAGACAAATATTTAATTCAATCTAATGTTGAGAGAATGTTTTTTTTTAAATCTACATTTTCAGCTAAACTATGCGCTTCTAAAAAGATTGGAACTTTTCTTATGCCTCAGTAACACTCAGTGATATATTCAAGTATATCATATTCATTCAATTATAATTCTACCTTAAAACAAAAATAAAATCAGACAAGCTGTATATTACAAAAATATACAATTGTAAAAAAATCCAATCTTTACCATGACTGTTTATTTATACATTTGACATTTTCATCACCAAATACTTATTACATCTTAAGGTTCACATTTCTAATCAAATTCATGTTGCTGAAAAATGACAGTTTTTGATATTCCTTTGAAAAAAATGAAAAGTTTACCTGATAAATCAATTGTCACATTGGTTGCTCCAAGTTTTAGATTATTCGTCCTCAAGTAGCCATTTCCATTTATCTTTAGCCTTGTTACGTTCAACTTCATCTGTTCTTCGGCAGCGAGAGGTTCAAACTTTCCTCCAGCTCGCACAGAAATGTTCGTCGCTACCAGCTGACCAATGTCATAGCCATGCGAGTTAGCGTATGACCAGATATACAGCTCGCCAGCATTTTCAATATTGATAACGTCCATTCCATATATTGTCCCGTTGATTTCAACCCAGACTTCCCGCAGCGTAACCTTTTCTGGTACCTCTATACGGCTGTTTCTAAATACATATAACAGGAAATAAACTTCGTGAAACACTGACAGATAATAATTTTGAACAGTTAATTAAAACTGACCCAAGGTTTTATGTATCTGAATAAAGCACATGCAAATAAATTGTCCGTAAGTTATGAATATACCATCTACAATCACATGTACTTCAATGAACCTTAATTAAGGCAGACATGCATTATAAAATACCTTTAATATATATATTAAATATATATTTTACCTGTAAGCAGCCAAGTTTGCTGGAAGGTAAACATCCACTTCCTTCAACCTGACCGTCTGGTGTTTCCCAGCATGCAACACACCTGACCTATCACCCCACAGGAAGTCAAAGTCAACCTCTGTTTCATCTGAAGGCGAAGTACTTAAAATAGCAACATGTGCTTTGCCTCTAATATCAAGTTCTTTAAAGCCGTATGCCAGGTCCTCATGATAAAGCCATGTGACTCCACCAGCGTAACTTATGTCATCGTAATTCCCGTCGAGAAGACTTCTCAAGTCTCCTTCATCATAGATTGAAGCATGGGGATAATCGTGTCCGTTGTTGTCGACAATAAGTTTCTGTGTAAGCAGAGTACCGTTTGACATGGATGACTCGAGGTAGGAAGTCCCAGCTCCTCCTGTTTCACTGTTACTCACACCTGTATACAGGCAAATATTCAAAATTAAACAGTCAAATTATCCTGGAAATTTGAGAAAACTAGAAATGTGTCCTGGTTAAACATTAAGCTATTTTGTCAGTCCACAGACAGACAGACACAGTGTCAGAGGGTCAGACAGACAAGGGCAAATCTATACAAAATATAAATTTAAAAATTCTCCACCTATCTATTTAAAGATCAGGCTATAATGCAAATTGGAACTGTCACATATCTTTAATCACCAGATATTAACAAAATTAATAATGGAAATAAGATTTCTCTTAAATTCATAACTTGCTTTATTTTTTCAATTAATTCAATCAATAATACATTTTAAAAAGAAAACTTGCTGTTATTTTAGTGTAACAGTGCAACTATCTTAAATTTAAAAAGGAACTGCGATGATGTACAAAAGCCTTAATTTAATACATAAAAATTGAATTTCTTACACAGATCAGCTGGGGCACTTAAACAGAAAGATTATATGAAAAACATAATTAAGAAATATACTCATAAATAAATTGAAAACCATATTTTTTGTGATATTCATAGTCCAATTGGAATGAAAAACATTGTAACACTTAAGGGTCATTTTTTACATTTAGAATAATTATTTTACAAAAACAGAGTGAGAAAATGATCTGAAGTTTTTCTCAAGTTATTGTTCTGAACCTATACCTTATGTAATATTAATCTCAAAAATTATTTCCAGTCCTGTCATGTTAAAAAACCTCAGGGGAGTCCCTTTAAAGTAATTTGAATCATGTAGATTTTTCACATTATCATTTTATAATCAGAAAGCATTGTATACCTCCATAGGCTTGCATGGTAATGTTGAACTTTAAGAGATTGTCACACTGTACCGAGATACGACCTCCTGCCCCACCACCTCCGGCAGATCCTAGAGGTCCGCCACCGTTTCCACCGTTAGCCGTAAGGGTGCCGTGTCCAACTATCTCCTCACAAAGTATATGGATTGTACCGCCAGCCCCGCCACCTGTAATGTTTAATTTTTGTAAAATTATGTTTTTCTTTAATTGTAAACCAGGAAAGATTTTATTAAGCAAGAAGCTGGACTGCTTTTTGGTACAACTTGTAGTGGTTGGACCACTTGAATAAAAAGTTTTCCACTTTTAATAATGAATATATGACCTGATTCGTATCTTTATCATTATAATGATTGTCTATATAAATGTGACTGTGGTCTTTATTCAAAGGTGGTTTATTATCATACTTCATTCAGCAATGGTCTAAATGACAATATGGACTTCATTCAGCAATGGTCTAAATGACAATATGGACTATATTCAGAGATGGTCTAAATGACAATATGGACTATATTCAGAGATGGTCTAAATGACAATATGGACTATATTCAGAGATGGTCTAAATGACAATATGGACTATATTCAGAGATAGCTTAAATGACAATATGGACTATATTCAGAGATAGTCTAAATGACAATATGGACTATATTCAGAGATAGCTTAAATGACAATATGGACTATATTCAGCAATGGTCTAAATGACAATATGGACTATATTCAGCAATGGTCTAAATGACAATATGGACTATATTCAGAGATAGCTTAAATGACAATATGGACTATATTCAGAGATGGTCTAAATGACAATATGGACTATATTCAGAGATAGCTTAAATGACAATATGGACTATATTCAGCAATGGTCTAAATGACAATATGGACTATATTCAGAGATGGTCTAAATGACAATATGGACTTTATTCAGAGGTGGTCTAAATGACAATAATGGACTTTATTCAGAGGTGGTCTAAATGACAATATGGACTATATTCAGAGATAGCTTAAATGACAATATGGACTATATTCAGCAATGGTCTTACTGACAATATGGACTTCATTCAGAGATAGCTTAAATGACAATATGAACTATATTCAGAGATGGTCTAAATGAAAATATGGACTATATTCAGAGATGGTCTAAATGACAATATGGACTATATTCAGCAATGGTCTAAATGACAATATGGACTATATTCAGAGATAGCTTAAATGACAATATGGACTATATTCAGAGATGGTCTAAATGACAATATGGACTATATTCAGAGATAGCTTAAATGACAATATGGACTATATTCAGCAATGGTCTAAATGACAATATGGACTATATTCAGAGATGGTCTAAATGACAATATGGACTTTATTCAGCAATGGTCTAAAGGACAATAATGGACTTTATTCAGAGGTGGTCTAAATGACAATATTGACTATATACAGAGATAGCTTAAATGACAATATGGACTATATTCAGCAATGGTCTTAATGACAATATGGACTGTATTCAGAGATAGCTTAAATGACAAAATGGACTTTATTCAGCAATGGTCTAAATGACAATATGGAATTTATTCAGAGATGGTCTAAATGACAATATGGACTATATTCAGAGATGGTCTAAATGACAATATGGACTTTATTCAGAGATGGTCAAAATGACAATATGGACTATATTCAGAGATGGTCTAAATGACAATATGGACTTTATTCAGCAATGGTCTAAATGACAATATGGACTATATTCAGAGATGGTCTAAATGACAATATGGACTATATTCAGAGATGGTCTAAATGACAATATGGACTATATTCAGAGATAGCTTCAATGACAATATGGACTATATTCAGCAATGGTCTAAATGACAATATGGACTATATTCAGAGATAGCTTAAATGACAATATGGACTATATTCAGCAATGGTCTAAATGACAATATGGACTATATTCAGAGATGGTCTAAATGACAATATGGACTATATTCAGAGATGGTCTAAATGACAATATGGACTTTATTCAGAGGTGGTCTAAATGACAATATGGACTATATTCAGCAATGGTCTAAATGACAATATGGGCTATATTCAGAGATGGTCTAAATGACAATATGGACTATATTCAGAGATGGTCTAAATGACAATATGGACTTTATTCAGCAATGGTCTAAATGACAATATGGACTATATTCAGAGATGGTCTAAATGACAATATGGACTTTATTCAGCAATGGTCTTAATGACAATATTAACTTTATTCAGAGATGGTCTAAATGACAATATGGACTATATTCAGAGATGGTCTAAATGACAATATGGACTTTATTAAGAGATGGTCTAAATGACAATATGGACTTTATTCAGCAATGGTCTAAATGACAATATGGACTATATTCAGCAATGGTCTAAATGACAATATATGGACTTTATTCAGAGATGGTCTAAATGACAATATGGACTTTATTCAGCAATGGTCTAAATGACAATATGGACTTTATTCAGCAAAAGTCTAAATGACAATATGGCCTTTATTCATGGTCTAAATGACAATATGGACTATATTAAGAGATGGTCTAAATGACAATATGGACTATATTAAGAGATGGTCTAAATGACAATATGGACTTTATTCAGCAATGGTCTAAACGCGGTATGGACTATATTCAGCAATGGTCTAAACGACAATATAGACTATATTCAGCAATGGTCTAAATGACAATATTAACTTTATTCAGAGATGGTCTAAATGACAATATGGACTTTATTCAGCAATGGTCTAAATGACAATATGGACTTTATTCAGCAAAAGTCTAAATGACAATATGGCCTTTATTAAGAGATGGTCTAAATGACAATATGGACTTTATTCAGAGTCGGTCTAAATGACAATATGGACTTTATTCAGCAATGGTCTAAATGACAATATGGACTTTATTCAGCAATGGTCTAAACGACAATATTGACTTTATTCATGGTCTAAATGACAATATGGACTTTATTAAGAGATGTTCTAAATGACAATATGGACTTTATTCAGAGATGGTCTAAATGACAATATGGACTTTATTCAGAGATGGTCTAAATGACAATATGGACTTTATTCAGCAAAAGTCTAAATGACAATATGGCATTTATTCAGAGATGGTCTAAATGACAATATGGACTATATTCAGAGGTGGTCTAAAAATGTGTTAAAATTGGCATAAAACCAGAAAAACAAACAAAATTTCAAATTACAATCAAAGTGATCATTAAATCTGTTTTGCTTTTCCGGAAATATTAAATACTTTAATTATAATTCTGTCAAAGTCTGGTCCTAAATAACAAAAGGAAACCTACCTGCACCAGTGTCAAACCGGTCATCTGGGGTGTTACCATTGGCTGAAATAAGTCCATCGATATCTACGTGTCGACTTATCAAGGAGAAGGCTCCTCCTCCGGCCCCACCTATGGTCTTATATACAAGTTGATTACCCCATGCGTTATCACCAAAGTATAAGGCACCTATAAATTAAAAGGGTATTTTGTTGATTTTTTTTTGTGATTTTTTTTTTTGTTGTTTTTTTTTTATTAAAATCTTCAGTTCATGCACATAGACAAATTATCAAATAATTTAAATGGTATGGAAAATTTGTTTTTTATTTTGACAAGCATAAAAAAGAACTTATTCAGTGTTTTAATACCTGGCTATACAACTTAAACTAACTAAAATAAGAAGTAACATTAACAAATAGCTATGTAATTAATCTAATAAGATTGAAATTAAAGAACAAAAAGTAAAATCATTATTTTACTTAGGCCAGTGGGTTTCTTTGCTTGTAAAATAGCACTGATAAATACATACCATGTATTCTCATATTTTAAAATAGAGAGAATATAATTACTGTTTTGCAGGAAGAAATAACTAAAATGTTATACTTACCGTATAAATATCCAAATCCACCAGCAGAGCCTGCCAAACTTGGAATGTACAAAGAATCATATCCTATACCAACGATTGTCAGGCCCGAGCCTCGGCCACCACTACCACCATGGCCTCCTCCACTTCCACCCAAAACTGAACCTAATAAAGTATCAATGGTATTTAGTTTAAACAAATTTATTTCAGTTGAAAGCTATTAATTTACTGAAACACTCTCGAATCCATTCCTGGAACCAAGCAGTACTAAGCAATGAATGTAAAGTTTCTTGCTCAAGGAAACAACGGCTTGCCCCTCACTGGGTTTGAACCTACGCCATCAGCAATCCCTAAATTACTAATCTGACGCTTTAACCACTTATCCACCTCGCCAATATAATTGGTATATAATCTGAATACACCAACACCATATGCTTCAAGCCATAAAATATTTAGTGTAAACTTTTTTCATTTAATTAATCTACTATAATTTCTCTCTGGTGAATATGCTTTTTCTTTCAAACAATTTTAAAAATACAAAAATTAAAGTGTGTCTGACTGTCATTTCCCAAAGAACTAACTCAATTTAACATTATATCAGATTATTTCTTTATTTATTATAATATTTTTCAAATTTAAGTCTTCAATCTTAAAACCCAAACAATCTTGAAAAGTCGTTTAAGAATAATAATGATGTTGATACGAGAAACTTGATGTATGTGGTGGAATAATATTGTAGTCAAGGAGTGAAAATTGGCAACAGTTACAATGGTCATGTGTTCCATCAAAAAATTCAAAAAGCATTTTATAACAAGAGGGCCATGATGGCCCTGAGGTCGCTCACCTGTACATAGGCCCCCCCCAAAGTTGCAGGGCCAATTTAACCCAAGGGCTTTTATTTGCACAAACTTGGTAGACACCCATAAGAAGATGTTTCATGCTAAACATCTAAGCTCTAGCTATTTGGGCTTTTTAAAAGAAGATTTTTTTTAAGTTTTTACTATACACATATAGTTAAAAACAATGACACCCCTGGGGCAGGGCCAGTTTTGACCCCATGGCTTTTATTTGAACAAACTTTGTAGACACTTACTAGAAGATGTTTCATGCTTAATATCTAAACTCTAGCTATTTGGGTTTTTTCAAAGAAGATTTTAAGTTTTTGCTATACACATATAAAGAAAATCAATGACCCCCGGGGCGGGGCCAATTTTGACCCCAAGTCTTTCATTTGAACAAACTTTGTAGACACTCACTAAAAGATGTTTCATGCTTAATATCTTAACTCTAGCTATTTGGGTTTTTTCAAAGAAGATTTTTTAAGATTTTGCTATACACATATAAGGAAAATCAATGACCCCCCGGTCGGGGCTGTGCCAATTTTGAACCCGGGGCTTTTATTTGAACAAACTTGGTAGACACCTATTAGAACATGTTTCATGCTCAATATCTTAGACATAGCTCTTTGAGTTCTTTAAAAGAAGATTTTTTAAGTTTTTACTATATGCATATGGGGAAAATCAATGACCCCCCGGGGCGGGGCCAATTTTGACCCCAGGGCTTTTATTTGAACAAACTTGGTAGACACTTATTAGAACATGTTTCATGCTAAATATCTTAGCTCTAACTCTTTTGGCTCTTTAAAAGAAGATTTTTTAAGTTTTTACTATATGCATATAGGGAAAATCAATGACCCCCTGGGGCGGGGCCAATTTTGACCCCAGGGCTTTTATTTGAACAAACTTGGTAGACACTTATTAGAACATGTTTCATGCTAAATATCTTAGCTCTAAAACTCTTTTTGGTTCTTTAAAAGAAAGATTTTTTAAGTTTTTACTATATGCATATAGGGAAAATCAATGACCCCCCGGGGCGGGGCCAATTTTGACCCCAGGGCTTTTATTTGAACAAACTTTGTAGACACACATTAGAACATGTTTCATGCTAAATATCTTAGCTCTAACTCTTTTGGTTCTTTAAAAGAAGATTTTTTAAGTTTTTACTATATGCATATAGGGAAAATCAATGACCCCCTGGGGCGGGGCCAATTTTGACCCCAGGGCTTTTATTAGAACAAACTTGGTAGACACTTATTAGAACATGTTTCATGCTCAATATCTTAGCCATAGCTCTTTGAGTTCTTTAAAAGAAGATTTTTTAAGTTTTTACTATATGCATTTAGGGAAAATCAATGACCCCCCGGGGCGGGGCCAATTTTGACCCCAGGGCTTTTATTTGAACAAACTTGGTAGACACCCATTAGAACATGTTTCATGCTAAATATCTTAGCTCTAGCTCTTTGGGTTCTTTAAAAGAAGATTTTTTAAGTTTTTACTATATGCATTTAGGGAAAATCAATGACCCCCGGGGGCGGGGCCAATTTTGACACCAGGGCTTTTATTTGAACAATTTTGGTAGACACCCATTAGATCATGTTTCATGCTAAATATCTTAGCTCTAGCTCTTTGGGTTCTTTAAAAGAAGATTTTTTAAATTTTTTTACTATATGCATATAGGGAAAATCAATGACCCCCCGGGGCGGGGCCAATTTTGACCCCAGGGCTTTTATTTGAACAAACTTGGTAGACACTCACTAGAAGGTGTTTCATGCCAAATATCTAAGCTCTGACTCTTATGGTTTTTATAAGAAGATATTTAAAGTTTTTTCTTTCGGTTGCCATGGCAACCAGAGTTCTGCATGGAATTAAATTCTTTGAACAATTTTTAAAGGTGACCACCAAAGGAACATTCCTGTGAAGTTTGGATGAAATTGGCTTAGTGGTTAATGAGGAGATGTCATTTAAAGTTAAAAGTTTACGGACGGACGACGGACGGACGCCGGACAAAAAGCGATCACAAAAGCTCACCCTGTCACTTTGTGACAGGTGAGCTAAAAACTATGTATGTATAAATTCAAAAATCCATCAATTAGAGACATATTGCCATTGATGGTTTTGTATTTTGTTTTAAACTTCAAAAAGCATTTTATAAAAACTATGTATGTATAAATTAAAAAGACAGTCAAATTCAGACATATTGCCATTAATGGTATTGTATTTTGTTTTAAACATACCTTGTCCAGGGCCAGGACCCTGGTTCTCGGTGATGGGTGCAGGCTGGAACCCGGCTCCATTAAAGCTAAACACACCACCGGAATACACCGCCAATAAATGATGCACATGCATATTCAAGCTCGTATTCACTTTAAAAAGACCACCCCCATAAATCTGAAATGAGAATATAGCACTTAAATTCATGTTGACTCAATACTGAGTGACGGGAGTCTTTAATTGTAGCCAATACCATATAAAATATTGCCTGCACTAAAGCCCAAATAAATCAAATTATTTGAAGATGATAGTTTCAAATTTTAAGACCATATTTGAATTTCAAATGAACAAAAGGTTTCACTCCTTTTATTCCTCATTTTTGTTGATCACCTATATACATTAAGTATATTCTACTGTAATTTAACTCTTAAGCCTGCTGGCAGCAACTACCAATCTGGCCAGTGCAGACCAATATCAGCTGGCTCATCCATACAGACTGATCATGGTCTGTGCTAGAGCTGTCATCGATATCGACAATATCGATGTATCGTTGATATTTTTTTGCCGATCAATAATCGATACACATTTTAAAAAATCGATACTTTTGACTTATAAATTAAATGTCTAGAAATTATAAAATTCACCCAAAATATATACAGAAGCAGTTATTTATATCTAATGTTATGCTTTTGTTAATATATAGTTGAATTATTTCATAGCAATGGTGACAAAAAATATTGTCTGGAAAAAATCATGCAGTGGACAAGACACAGTACAGAACATGTTTTTGACTGAAATCATTGAAACAGGTATGAAAGAGAATGTATAGGATATTATCGATATATCTGTGTATCGTTGATTTTAGTCACTTGATATCGATATATTGTTGATGTGCTTTGTACTGAATCAATGACAGCTCTAGTCTGTGCACTGTTTGCTGTTAAGTCACTACATATTTTGAACTTTTCCCTTAAACCTTCATTGTATTTTAAACATTTTTTAAATAAAAAAAACAAGAGCTGTCGGTAGGACAGCATGCTCGACTATTCTAAGTGCTTGATAGTAAAAAAAATGCCTGATACAGTTACCTCCTCCTGTTTACAGGTTGGGGTCATGATGGTGAACAAGTGTGCAAAGTTTCAAAGCCATATGTCAATGGACTTTGAAAATATTTGAACTATTACAAAAACTTTAACGTAAATTCTAAGTCGAAAAAGGGGCATAATTCTGTCAAAATGCTTGATAGAGTTACCTCCTCCTGTTTACAGGTTGGGGTCATGATGTTGAACAAGTGTGCAAAGTTTCAAAGCCATATGTCAATGGACTTTGAAAATATTTGAACTATTACAAAAACTTTAACGTAAATTCTAAGTCGAAAAAGGGGCATAATTCTGTCAAAATGCTTAATAGAGTTACCTCCTGCTGTCTACAGGTTGGGGTCATGATGTTGAACAAGTGTGCAAAGTTTCAAAACCATATGTCTATGGACTTTGAAAATATTTGAACTATTACAAAAACTTTAACGTAATTTCTAAGTCGAAAAAGGGGCATAATTCTGTCAAAATGCTTGATAGAGTTACCTCCTCCTGTCTACAGGTTGGGGTCATGATGGTGAACAAGTGTGCAAAGTTTCAAAGCCATATGTCAATGGACTTTGAAAATATTTGAACTATTACAAAAACTTTAACGTAAATTCTAAGTCGAAAAAGGGGCATAATTCTGTCAAAATGCTTGATAGAGTTACCTCCTCCTGTCTACAGGTTGGGGTCATGATGGTGAACAAGTGTGCAAAGTTTCAAAGCCATATGTCAATGGACTTTGAAAATATTTGAACTATTACAAAAACTTTAACGTAAATTCTAAGTCGAAAAAGGGGCATAATTCTGTCAAAATACTTGATAGAGTTACCTCCTCCTGTCTACAGGTTGGGGTCATGATGGTGAACAAGTGTGCAAAGTTTCAAAGCCATATGTCAATGGACTTTGAAAATATTTGAACTATTACAAAAACTTTAACGTAAATTCTAAGTCGAAAAAGGGGCATAATTCTGTCAAAATGCTTGATAGAGTTACCTCCTCCTGTCTACAGGTTGGGGTCATGATGGTGAACAAGTGTGCAAAGTTTCAAAGCCATATGTCAATGGACTTTGAAAATATTTGAACTATTACAAAAACTTTAACGTAAATTCTAAGTCGAAAAAGGGGCATAATTCTGTCAAAATGCTTGATAGAGTTACCTCCTCCTGTCTACAGGTTGGGGTCATGATGGTGAACAAGTGTGCAAAGTTTCAAAGCCATATGTCAATGGACTTTGAAAATATTTGAACTATTACAAAAACTTTAACATAAGTGGTTACGCCGACGCCGACGCCGACGCCGACGCTCGGGTGACTGCAATAGCTCTACTTATTCTTATCGAATAGTCGAGCTAAAAATAATAATTTTTACATTTTGTTAAGTCATATGCATATCAAACACTCACTTAAATTTTTATTATTTCCACATTTAATATTCATAAGTTATTTCAATCATTAATATGCAATTTTAATGCTAAGAAACAATAAGAAAATATCAACTGAGAGTAAATACAATAACCACAGAACTCACCGAGACATTAGTTGCGTCAATAGTGAACGATTTCTCTGGTGAGTCGGACCAAAGTTCAAAGATGCCAGCCTCTTGGACATGCAATGACTTCAGAGAGACGGTAGATGGCGCATGATCTGTTGCTAGGCTACTGTCAACATCCAGGGAAACTAGGCCATCTTTAAAAACATATAGGTCTTCCATACCAGAAACCTGAAAATGTTCAACTCAAATTTATTTGACCGTTTAGTCGCAACTAAACTCTATTTGTAAGCATAATTTCTTACCATATATAGTCTGGCAAATGAATAACAAATGTTCATGTATTCAGACTTTTAACAAATATTACCCATTTATAATTTTTTTTTTTCTGTTAGTCACTTTAAGTCAGAGTATAAAATGCAAACAACTCCACAGAAATAACTTAAATCTCAAAAGATAAATAGGATCATGGCAACTTCTAAAGAGCAATTCTCTGTAGAGAAAATCGCTAAGATCAATTATTAGGAAGATAAGCCAATATCTTATCCATGATCGCTTGGTTTGATCCTCAGGCAAGACAAAATCACTCATTGACAATTTGTCTTGAACATTGAGTCTAATAGTCATTTGATAAATGAATAAGGAATAAACTCAAGTTATGTACACTTTAATATATTAAATTTACATATTAAAAAAGTTTACGCACCTTGCCTTTAATGGCATATAGTTTTGTCTTGTAGAAGAAATTTCTCGGAGGAAATGTGACATGGCTTTCTTCATACACGTAGGTATTAAATGGCACGTCATAATCTGTGCTCTCAATTGTCAAGTCATGGTTGTGTAACAAATGGATGTAACCTGAATACAATCGGAAAAATAAAATAATTTTATAATATCATATATAAATAATAACACAATAACAAATTTTCTTGTACAAGAAATTGATCTAACCTGAACTGAATAATGTTGTTATGCAATAAAAATGACTACTTACTAGTATTACAAACCTGCGTTGTGAATATGCTGGCATTTGACTTTGTAACAGTCCATTGAAATTCAAGGGAATTCACAAAAAAAAATTTAAAAATTGTACAATCAGAGCCTGGTCAGGATAAATGGATGTGCACAGCAGATGGCTGGCTTGACTCTAAATTGACAACAATGGCATGCAATTAGATATGCTAGCATTCAAAATATTAAAGATCCTACATTCATTCTTCAAATAAATGTCAATCACAATAGATGCATTTCATGTAACATGCATTACCTACCCTTGTCACCAATTTGAAAGCATTCCCACTATAATATTTTCTATTATAATACTCACTCATGGTATGTTTGTAACGTCCCTTTCAATTAATATAACCACAATGTTTACATGATGATAAACTTTATACACAAACGCTGTTAATTTTTGAAGCAATTTCATGTTTTCCTCTAACAAAGGAAGTTTGCTCTATTATAAATTGGTTATATATTGACTTAGCAGCTTGGGTTATATATACATGCAGCCATTTATAATGGGTCATTATAACCTGTCAAATTCTTATACATGTAAGCAATAATATAAAAAGTCTTTTCTCACAATAATATCACCATCATGTAAGCTGATAAAAACTTTTCTGACATTGTTGCAATAATAAAATCTTTCTTCATTTATGTTAAAGAAACTGAAAATTCACAGATACCATCAGTGGATTATGCTCATTTTCTTATTTTTTCATTTACAATAAAATATTAAATCAAAATGTTTGCCATTTTTGTCAAGGGAGCTAAATATTGTAAGTATTGGAAACTATCTTTTTTTGTCAAGGGAGATAAATATTGTAAGTATTGAAAACTATCAGAACCTGTCTTATCTCCAACAATGTTCCCAGCCACAATAGAAGCCTGACTTTGACTGGCTCCATAATCAAATGCCAAGTGGGCATTCCCTTTAATGTAAATTTCACTGAAGCTGAACGTCTCTCCAACAGTTGCTGGTATCCATGTGGAAGCCCCAGCATGGCTTGCATGCATCATTCTACAATAACAACATTTCTCATTCAAAATCTATACTGAATATTAAACTTCCAGAAAGGAACATTCCCTGCCTTAAAGGGACATGCCCTGCTTTTATCTATTTTTGTTTTTGTTTTCATTATGAAAGTCTGTAAACTGTGAAAAGTTTATGCCCCAATTGCAGTTATTGAGTTTTCTGATCATCAGCAGTTATTTTTCTTTGAGTGCACACAATGTGCTTCTATTAGTCTATATATCTATATTATTTCTATAGAAAAATCACTGACAGTGTTAGGACACTAATTTCAAATAAATGATGTAAAATTTCAAAATATCAATTCTTACTGACTTAAAGCAGCATGCCTCCAGATTCATGTTAGTTTTCATGAAAATGTTCAAAGTGTATTTCGATCAAAGTAAAATATTGTGAAGTAAACAAAGAAAGTTATTTTGCATTGCAAACCACATTAAAATCCAACTAAATCACCAAATAGATAATAGCCAAAATATGCTAAACTAGCCCTTAATGTATTAGTCATGCATTAGAAATATAGTAACAGAAACTGCAAAATCAGTCATTAATTGCTTATTGTACATACAATGTAATATGTAAATTATTACTTAAATCTTGAATCTTTCTACTTTCTTATATTCTAAGTTCATCTATGTCAAGTTTGATTTTCTTGTTATAGTTTGGCTTATCTAAAGGCATGCAGCTTTAAATATGGCTCTGAATAATTCTACAAGTTGTATTAAAAACAAAACTAAAAGCCCTCATTAACATCCTTAAGATATCAAACTATCAATGTTAACAAGGGGATTGGAGGCCTAATGGTTTCGGTGTCTGCTTAATAGGTTTGAACCCTACTTGTGTCACGACCATGTCTCTTCATATGAGACCAGTACTGGTTGCATCGAGGAAGCGGATTCGAAACTAATTAATATAAGTTGCAAGAAATTGTTTCACAATTGAGTTTAAATAAATACGTTTAAAATAAATTATCAAACAGGGTACCAAAAAAATTATATTTTAATATAGAACTTTAAGATTCACCTGAGATCACTTGTTGAAGCCTTGTAAAATATTTCGATCTCGGAGAGGGCAACATATGAATGGGTGGCACCAGATCCTAGTAGATCAAACTCGAACTTCAAAGCCTGTCGATGAACAGGGAGATCAATGTACGATCCTTGGGTCCCGTAATTACTGGGTTCAACATAGTTGTTGCTAGTTACTGGGAATGCCTCGTCACTTGCTGTATAACCAGTAACCTGAAAGAAAGTATACATGCAGAATTACAATTTGACATTTATCACATAGACTGTTACTTTTTACTTCTTTTAGTGCAAGAGATATTACTGGATAGTTTTGGTATATAGGACTAAATTTTTTGTAAGTTATGGTAATGGTTATAAGTTAACACCAGTCACATGGAATGATACCACTTTTACTGTGCAAAATAATACCCTCAATGTAAGTATATAGGACCGCAAAGAAAATATAATTCCTGGATAAGAATATGACATCAAATCACATCAAATTTACTTCTTTTGATATCGCATGGTAAATATATAGGATTGTTAAGTTAATACAATAGAACTTTAGTTAGTGGAAGTTAAAAGGACTTACATAAAAACTTCGACACATCTGGACTTCGATTCATGAATAGGTCCCAATTTAATGACAAAATTTTGACCAGTTGACGTTTGCAAGCAAGTTACTAAACTTTGTACTTTCATAATTACAACAATTGAAACAATTATGTCCACAAAAAGTATTTTCTTCATTGACATTTTCTTTCACTTGATTACTAAATGAGAAATGCCATTAAAAGAAACTTACCATAAACTTAGTGTAGTGCTGGACTATTGGGAACACTTTAACCTTTGTGATATACATAGCTTCTATGAGGGTAATTGTAACTTTTGCCGAGCCTGACTCAGCCATAAAGTAATCTTTTTCTGAAGTTCGAAGGGTATGATCAAACAAGTGATGCAGTCTATAAAACGAGGGTGAATTAATGTATGGGCAGTACCAGCCACAGTCGTAGTAACAATAACAGTTATAGATAGACTGGTCCACTTCCACCTGAAAATACAAAAGTAGGTCAAATAAAATTAACTTTAAAGTGGAATGGTCTACAGTAAGCAACGTTTCCATAAGCATTTCAAAAGTTGACAAAATCAACCAAAATATATCTGATTATCAGATGATTTTGGATAAACTTCTTACAAAATATATCTTGAATAAATAACAGTTAATACTATGTTCTATGTGATTTTGTATGAACATTAATATAATTAATATAATGAATAATAACATTTTATTCTAGATTAATTTATTATCTGCTATATAAATATATTTAATTTTAGATCATATAAATCACACTTGTATCATAGTTTGGGGACCTTTCTGTTATACATGTGACAGCGTTAAATCGTATACATATACATGCACAGTGCGTTAAACTGGAGTGCAGGTATTAGTGACCTGCACTCAAGAGCATGCCCATTGATTGGCTCATTTTGTCCGGAGTTTACATATTGTGACAACAGAGAAAGGGATAGCGATGGAAATATCATATTCAGATGCTCATGCATTGGTTACTTTTTTGTGGGGTTTCATATTGTGGTATCAGGGAACCTGTTTTTATGTTTGACTATGATACAAAAGAGATAGAAAATCAAAACACTCGGCAATCTGACCTCGGGGGCTTTGTAACCTCCCCTCATACAAATCAGATAGCCTCATGTTTCGATACTCTTTCTATTACTTACCAACAACTTCCTTATTTGTTTGTTGTTATGACTTGTATTAAAAACTACAGTGGAACCTGTCTAATCCGAACTCTTCCGGACCAGAAGAAAAGTTCGGATTAGAAAGGTTTCCGGATTAGAAAGGTTTCCGAATTAGAAGGTTTTTTACATGTTTTTTTTATGTTATTTGCAAAATAGTTTAAGGAAAGAAAACGGGATTGCATTTGAAATTGCAATTTAGATATTTCATTTTTGCAGTCACTTATCGTTCATTTATTACATGTGAATACAAAAATAAAGAATTAAAAATAAAAAAATAAGCAAAAGTATTATGTTCTAGAGGGTAAGTTAACCTACGATGTTAAACAGGAGGCCGAGACATGATTAGATATTCGTACAAGCATTTGTCAATTGTTGTTTACTCTTATTCGATTCAGCGACTATCCGAACTCATTGACAGTTTCCATTAATTTTCATTACTTTAGAATCACATATCATTGAATCCAATACAAGGGATTAAAAGATATTTCTATTGCATTATATCACAATATTTATAGAAGCTGACGAAAAACAATCAATTAAGCAATTATAGAAGATATCAAGACAAGCTAAGTGTAATTTTCACACCTTCGCAGATCTTACGTTTCACCCATTAATCAAGCGAAATAACACATCAGTTTGGTGTATGTTTACACCTCCAAGATGTGCGATTATTTGTTATTTTGAATGAAGGTGTGACATTTAGTAAAATCTGTTCGGATCCGAGAGGTAAATTTTAGAGTAAAATAAGAACAAAAATTGAAAAAATCGTCCGGAATTCGGAGTAGACAGGTTCCGGATCCGAAAGGTTTTTTACTATTGCAAATAGAACAAATAAAATCGAGACCGGACACTTCGTTCGGATAAGAAAGGATTCCGAATTAGAGGGGTTCGGATTAGCAAGGCTCCACTGTATCAACATACTAATTATGAGTGAGAGACATTGAATGACCACAGATTCATAACTATATTAACTTACAGAATGTCCTTCTTTAGTGACAAATGAAGTTTCTTTGCTATAATCTGAAGTGAAAGATGACAGATCCACCCGAGACCCTTCGTCTGCAATTTCAGTATCTTCAGCAATCTGCTCTTGCCCATTGTTGTCAACTTGTAGCATTCTGTAAAGAAATTTTGTAGTTTATTTCTCAAAAAAACTTCAGCATTTACACTTTGTTCAGGCTTAAGTTTTTCAATGTATTTTCCTTTTGGTTTGAGTAATACACAATAAATTTAATATACCATGTGGCAATTTTAGATTTTCTCTAAAGGGAGAGAACCCTTAAAGTCCTTTTTTTGCATTATTTCACTATGGGTAGAAGGCAAGGGCGTCTGTGGCCATGTGGGTAACCTTTTTGACTTCAAACCACTTGCCCCTCAAAGCTGTGGGATTGAATCCCACCAGGGATTAAGGATTTTTTCATGTGAGGAAGCTATTCAGCTAGCTTAAAGAATGTCTGGTTCTACTTAGGTGCCCATTCCTGACAGACAATGCACAGAGGTCTTCCTCCACCAGTTAAGCTCAAAGGTCGCCATATGACCTCTGTTGGTGTAATGTAAACCCCACCCCCCCAAAAAACAAACAAAAAAACAAAAACACCTTAAGTTCTCGACCTATCTGCACATTTCTTTCACCTATACAATAACTTTCATACAGACTAGCAGACAAGCTTCCACTAGAGCATTACCGAGGACAAAAGAAACTTCTAGGAAGGAGTACGGACTTTCAAAGACAACAACTTTGTGACAAACATATAAATGATTGTGGATAGCTTTCGCATATGACATACATAAAAATTGGTGCATATTCTTCACATGAATAGCTTCCGTTGAACATAGATACAGGCATTCATAAGATAGTTTGATGAAAAGATGAGTATGATAAGAGTTTCCTTAGACATACAGTACATTAGTTTAGATAGCTTCTTTTAAGACAGAGATGGGTGCGGGCAATATCTTCAAACACAAAGATGGGTATGGCCGGCTACATCTGAAACATAAATATTGTTACAGATATTTTCCCTTGAAATAGAGATCTGTTCTGTAAACACAGAGCTGATCTCTTTCTTTAGCAAAGGGATCTCTTCAGTAAATATACATAATTATCTCTTCCATAATCACAGAGATCTCTTCTTTGAGTACAGAGATCACTTCCCTAAATATAGAGATCAGGTTAGATAGCATCATAGGACAGAATTTCAATATAGAAAATTTCTTAAAATAAAGACATAGCATTCTTTTTTGCTGGACCTGAGGAAATGAAATCTGTGGCAAAGAACTGACTTTTGATCAACTTGCTTACAGTCACAGATATATAGGTTAACATATAACAAAAATCAATGTGTCATTTAAGGTGATTCAAAGAACTACATAGTACAATATAATTATGTTATGAAATTATTTCAAACATTTGCTTAATTTTAAGAAAACAACAATAATTGTAAATAACCAGACACAAAGCCTAAGCCACCAATGTAGAAAGCAATACCTAAAAAGTCTTTCTAAATAACATTATAATACTGCATGTTTGTAAAAACTGTTGATCATGACGTTTATATAGTTTTTATATTCACAGCTGCTGTCCTTTTACAAAGAAATCTCTCCCTTTTTTTCCCAGATTTTATATACAAGCAACTGTTTATATAGGGCCATATAACCTGTCAAAAATCTTTATAACTAATATCATAATCATTAGTAAATTGCTATACTGAAAATATTCTTACGTATACGATCTTTCATCATCTTGTACATAAACTGTCCCTGAAGCACCAGCCTCAGCATCTGTTCCAGGGGCTCCTCCATGTGTATCAAAATATCCCCTGTGATAAGGTATTGTGTCATGACGTGAATGATAGAGCGCAATCCTCCCTCCAGACCCACCACCACCAGATGTCAGATCCCCTGAGCCCCCAAGAGCCTGTATGTGCCCGGTATGACTTCCTGTAAATGTATCCAGTTCATAAATAATGTTATAAAAACAAACTTTCTGTAACAATTTAAGACCCGAGGTAAATATTTATGTAATATTTGATCAAGTCTATTTTTATCACTTGATTTTTTTTTTCATTTTTCATCAAACTTGGCTAAGAAGCACAGCATCAACAAGAACAATATAACTAGATGTTCCTGATGTTTTATCAATTATAATCAAAACAATTATAGACTAGTTCTTTATCATAGACCCAATATTTCATAATATACATTGTATGTTTTTTTCTTTGCCATGATAGATAACTGGACAGTGAGATAATATTATAGGCTCTTCTGAATATACACTTAATGTTAACAAATGTTAAAAGTGTACATCTACATGTATAAATGATCACCTATATATGGGTCTTAATAATAGGCTCACGCAATCATACTAGAATTTTCAATAAATACAGCTAAGAGACATTATGTGAGATTCATTTTACTTATTCAATTTTATAATAAACACAAATGCAACACATGCGCTCGATGTATGTGATTTTATAGAAAACATTAAGTGTAAATTATTAAAATACTGCATATTCCCACTGTAGCTTGGTAGCATATTCATGGTAGCATTGTCGCACTTATGCTACAAAACTATACCTTCATCACTTTTATAATAA
The DNA here is from genome assembly GCF_026571515.1 of Ruditapes philippinarum. Lineage (NCBI taxonomy): Eukaryota > Metazoa > Mollusca > Bivalvia > Venerida > Veneridae > Ruditapes > Ruditapes philippinarum. Next base: position 122,961 of record NW_026852328.1, on the reverse strand, counting down.
TGACTATATAGTGTCCGTACACAAAAATATGAATTGTCTTGCAAAATTTGGGACTCAAGTATAACATACCTGTAAAGTTATGGGTCCATATTTGAATGCTGCCCCCACTGCCACCACTAGCACCATCATTTATTACACTCTTGGTGTTCTCACTGTTCGCTATGATATAACCATCAACGGTCAAAGTGTGAGCAACTTCCATTTTGATTACACCACCACCTGAAATATATATTTTGAATGAAAATGAAAAGCCATTACAATTAAACTTGTACTGTACTGGTTTCCTAGCAGTTTCCGTCCCCTAGCAGTTTTCCAGCTGTTTATCATTTTCGTCCAGTACAGACTATTTTTACCAGTGTCACTCAGGCATCCACATTAATTTATCAATCAGAGAGACATTTGTTTTCTATGCTAAACAACATATTAAATAGTACAATGATTTAAATCTTTTTAAGTTTTGCCTGTTATTTAAAGTAACATAAGAGAACTTGCGACTTTTAAAAATTAGCAACACCTGGGGAATTCTAGTTTGAATATCCATGCGCAATAACTAAGACCCCATTTTAGGTAAATCAATATTTCGGAAAATAGTTTTGCAGACGACACAGAAAAGGTTGGGAAGTTCTGTTTGTCTGATAAAACCATCTTAACATTGCTTAAGTTACTGGATTATTACTCAAAATAAAAAAAGTCCGGAAAACTTCTATGAATTTTTTAATAAAGCTGAAAAAAAGTGTTACATTTCAGGCCTATATTCAAATTAAAAAGTAAAATGAAAGTGCAACATAAAACACATGGCAATGCTGGACAGGTACCTAACTTTATCCTGTCAAAGTTTTGTACCCCTCCGTAATCTGATATTTTTTTTATTTGTTAAAAAGTGCGATTTGTGCAAACTGCAAACCAGTACTGGTTGAGGACCTATAATCAGATAATCCTATATCAAAACTGCACAACCATCAAACCCGGACGGCCCCGAAAATGTCTGATTTACATTAAGGCCTACTTAAAATCTAGTTTATACAAATTTATATAAGTTCGATTGTGTTGGCCGCTATAATTAAGCTTATTGAAACACTCTTGTATCCGTTCCTGGAACCAACCAATACTAAGCAATGAATGTATCAAGTTTCTTGCTCAACGAAACAACGGCTTGCCCCTGACAGTGTTTGAACAAAGGGGTATGGCTCATTGAATGGTCACAAAATATGTATTTGATCAAATACATATTTGGGTTTGAACCCACGCTGTCAAAGGGACCCGGCACAGTGTTTGGATAGTGTAAAAAAAGTAATTCTAGAAATAAAAATATGTTATATATAATATATAGACCTTGTCTATATTATATATATTACATATAAACTATATATATTTTTTTCTAGAATTACTTTTTTCCACTATCCCGACACTGTGCCGGTCCCTATGCACGCGCTTAGATTACTAATCCGACGCGTTAACCACTCGGCCACGCCGCCACTTTGTTCAGACAACAGTGGTTGTCGATCAATCAAAAAAATAAGAAAAGAAAAACGATACATTTCATATATCTGCCAGTTCCTCTGAGTCACCACTGTCATTTTCTTAAACAGTAGTGCAAATGTCGTTTTATTTTCAAGAGAAGTAACTCTTTTTTTCTAGATAATTTACAAGGGTTAAATGCAAATGGCGTTTTATTATCAGGGGACGTAATGCATCTGTAGTATACAGCAGAGCAGAAGGATAATTTTTAGCTACATAATGAAGACAATGATTTGACAGATTTGTTAGACTCTTTATACACATTGTTAGCCTTTGCAAAAATGTGCTAATTTAACATCGGTATAGATAAAGGTATATATCGTACACAGCTTGAAAAGTCATATTGAACTCGTCTATCGGCTTGTCCAATATGACTTTTCAAGCTGTGTACTCGTCCAACTATTCCCGTATTGTAGAGTAAAATGTATAATAACCTATAATTCTTATACAGAAACTATTTTCATATAGATCTTATTTCCTTAAGGATTTTATTTTCATACAGCTTTAATTTTCACAGATATTATTCTCCTAAAAATCTTAGTCGAAAACAGACATTATTTTCATACAGATTTACAGTATTTTCGCATATGTCTTATTTTCATGCATATATCAATTCATACAAGTGTTATTTACTTACAGATCATATTTTCGTTTATATCACATTTTCAATAGGATCTTATTTACGTACATATATAGTATTTTCATACATGTATTATTTTTTTTAACACATCGTATTTTCGTATAAGCATGTACCTTATTTTTCGTATATGTACATTATTTCATACAGCTTTTATTTTCTTACAGATCTTTTTTTCGTATAGTATTGTATAGATTTTATTTTCGTACATATTCTTATATATAGATCTTATTTTCGTAGTCGTTGTTTCTGGATTTTTTTTTCGCACCAGTTCTTTCTTTTATTTTGATACTTTTTCACTACAAACATTTCTTGTCTTATATAAGAACATTAAATCCCTATACAATCTTATTTGCAAAATCATAAAAAAAATAAAATTAATACCATTTTAATATAGAAATCTTAGTTATGAACCATGTAAATCTTATTTTCGTAGTCGCCATCTTAGGTTATGTTCGCATGCGTTCTTTCTATACTATCTGGGATATTTACCATATTTACCGCAAGGACGTCTACATGTAATATATCACTACAAAACATTTCATTCTTTATTATTTCATTTAAGCACAAGTCATTTAATCAAAATGAAAATTCTTTTTACTATATTATATCAAAAATAAATCTTATTTTCGCTTTACACGGAGAATTAAGGCAATTTTTGTGCCCAAACTCAACTTTTTAAAGTTTTTTTTTGGTTCTGAAATTATAATTTGCTGTAAAATCATTAAGAAATTGCACAAGTATATAATTAACATAGTTATTTAGACAGATAAATTCACTATTTCAAAAACAAATCTTACTTTCGTAGCTGCTATTTCATTTTCACGAAAATAGCTTATTTTCGGTATCCATCTATACCCTAATCATATTATACATTTCCTTTTGTTTTAAATAGCATTTTCCACGTGCTTAAATAATCAAACAAAATTTCTGACATAAAATTATGAAAAAAATCTATATAGATAACACCCATGTATATTATATGCCAGTTTCTCGACAAGTCACTTATTCTTTAAAGGTATATTAGAATTTAAAATGTCAAAGCGCGGATTTTTATGTAATAAAGATCCGTGGTCAAAGATATATATATGAGCTGTGTCACGACAAAACCAACATAATGGGTTAGCGACCAGCATGGATCCAGACCAGCCTACGCATCCGCGCAGTCTGATCAGGATCCATGCTGTTCGCTATCGGTTGCTCTACTTGTTGTTGAGTTGGTATACCGAAAATAAGCTATTTTCGCGAAAATGAAATAGCTGGTCGCAAATACACTATGTTGGTTTTGTCGTGACGCGGCTCAAATATAGAAAATCTTGCCTGTTCCTCCGTTAGCTCCTTCACCACCAGACCCGTGCTCATTAGGAAAATAAAGGCTACCATAGGGAGGGTAACGTTCTAGCCGACATGTCACATAACCTCCACAGCCCCCGCGACCTCCAAGGCCACCATGAGAAGCCCCACTTGATCCGAGTATGCTCCATGTTCCCGCGCCTTAAACATTTTACAAAGTTATGTTGTTAAATAGACGCTAATTGTAAGTGTGATATGACAGATAAATAAGCTAGGTTATTACTTGAAACTAAAGCTTTTCAAATCATTTATCACAAACGACTAAGATTTTAAACACTTTTAAACCAAAACTCATAAAATATGACTCAGAAAAAATTATTACCAGGGCCATCTCCTGGAAGAAAACCACCGTTGCTAGCATCAATAAATCCACCATCATCTACCGTGAGGTCTGTCGCCTTGATATGGAGATTTCCACCTTTTATTAAACCACCTCCTTCGATAATGATCCATCCGAAAGTCAGATCGTATGAATCCGAATCAGCATTAGGATTGGAGCAATTGATGTACGAGTCAGCTTTAATAACTGTCAGTCCTTCAATGACGTAATTTCGAGGATCTCTGTCATTGGTAGATCCAGTTTTAAATAACCTCAGGCCTCCACCTTGTACAAGAGTTAAATTATGAATGTGATCAACGGTTCCTTCAATGTGTAGAAAAACGCTCTCGAGAAAGGTTTCCGGTGCCAGACCGAGGTAGCCATTTTCGTAAACATAAGAGTTGAATGGAGTGTCCAAAAAATCGCGCTCAAGATCCATAATCTGATTTGGACCTATATGTACATATCCTGTTCTATCACCAATCATATGTAGGAAATGGATATTGCAACCATTTTCATATGGGTCTGGCATGAATGCTAAGTGGGCGTTACCGAATATTTGTAATTCATTAAACCTGTAATCATCAATGGCACGAGCAAGTCTATGATCAGACGAGGAAGGCAATATCCATGCTTTAAATCTATCTTCTTCCAAATCAGAGTATGTTTTAACTAGATTGCCTTCTTTTGAATTTGTACGCTTATTATTATTGACATATAATGTGCTATGGTCTTTGTCTCGATGATAAATGTAAACAGTGCCTGGGCCACCAGACTCCGCATTTCCACTAGCGTAACCACCGTGACATTGATATGTACCCCAGTAAGTCACATTCTCCCGTAAGTAAATAGCAATTCTTCCCCCTGCACCTGCACTTCCAAGTCCGTTTTCAAAACTACTTCCGCCATTTGCTGTAATATTTCCCATTCCACGGAATTTGAAGGTGTCAATTAAGACTGACCCGCCAGATCCACCACCACCAGACATGGCCTTACCGTCTCCACCATTTGAACGAACTTCGCCATCTATTTGAAAAAGATTTGAAACTGTAATGTAGAGCCTTCCGCCACCTTGTCCACCAACGTTCCATCCACCTCCTCCTGCACTTCCACTTTCTCTAGGCTGAAACGTATTGCCATACGGTTGACCGGTCATTGTTGTTCCAGATCCTTTTCCACTAGTACCTCCATGGCCAGCACCTGACGAGCCGTCATCGTCTGTCGTTCCTAAGCCACGATTTACAGTACTTGTCTGGGAATCCTCCGGTCTGTACCCTAAAGAGTCTGCATGTAGAGACGCTCCATAATCTAGCGTAAGATCGTTTGCGATTAAAATGATATCTGTTCCATAAAAGTGACTACCTCCCTCCATATTCAATTTGTTTTCAACTGTAAATGTAGACACTGGGTCGGACACTGGATCTGTGATTATGCTTATCGTTGCATTATCTCGGATGGTAACCCAAAGGAAATTGTATTCATCTGCTTTAGCCAATGTTGTACGACCCCCTGATTTCAGTGCAAGATGTCCCCTGTGGTGTAACGTTATATTTTCAACATGATCAAGTTCTCCGTGCAACCAAACTGTCACATCATGTACGTAAGTGTTTGGAGCGAGTCCTAAATATCCACCTGCATAAACTCTGGCATTAAACGGAAGGTCAATCTCAGCTCTTTCGAGATCCATAATTTGATTATTTCCAATATGCATGGTTCCAGTTCTATCTCCGATCATATATAAGAAAAAGATGTCAACGGGAGTGCCAACTGGGTGTGGTAAAACAGCAAAATGCGCTGCGCCGGAAATTTGAACTTCATTGAAAGAAAATGAGAATTTTCCATCTGAAAACTCATTTGTACCCGACTCTGGCAAAATCCAAGTTCGGCAAGAATCATGGGTCAAATCAGAATAATCTTCAATAACATTATTCTCATCTCTTGGATGCTGATCATTATTGTCTAGAATAAGTGTGGTGTGATCTTTTAACATATTATAGGCAAAAACTGTACCTGCACCTCCATGTTCGGATTCTATACCTCCTGCAGGGCCACCATATGCCTGGTGGCGAAAAGAGGACATTGTTTCGTTTACCTTAAAATAAACGGCTATTCTTCCGCCAGCACCCCCGCTGCCAGTACTCAGTGAATAGTTTGAGCCGGAACCCCCGTTAGCAGTAATTTTACCATAACCCTGAATGATATTACAATGAATCCAAATAGCCCCACCTGATCCACCACCTGATCCGTTAAAATAAGCATCTGCTCCATTAGCGCTCACAATACCGTCTATAAATATAGTATCGGTAACATTAAACCAAAGTGTTCCACCACCAGCACCGCCGTCCAAATCGTATAACCCAAGTCCTCCTGAAGAACCTAAATTCTCTGGCTGAAATGTGTCCCCATGGGAAAACCCTGCACGGGAAGTTGCATTGGCCTGCTTGCCGCCGCTCCCGCCATGTCCTCCACCTCCACCTTTACCAAGAATAATATCGGGGGGGCCCCCCCCAAGGCTTTTTAAACAGGCCATGTTTAAAAAAAGACCAATTTCACTTTGACTATGCATAATCTATATCCCAAGACCTTTTGGGCATAAATTGCCCCAGCGTCAATTTGTTAACCCTTTTTTCAGCTTCAGGGTTATTTTGAGTTCCATTGTTTATCCCACCCCTTAATCGTCTTTCCTTGAAAGATAAAGGAAAACCCCTTTTCTGCAAAAGGATCGGGTTGTTGCTTTTTAAGTGTTGAATCATCTTGAATTTTTACAAAGTCAAACTTATAACTACTCTCTCGCTTTTGTGGCGTATGCCCACCGTGTTTAAGCCATAGATAACCCCCTTGTCGTAACGTTATGTTTTCGACATTAGACAGAATTCCACTCAGATGCATTTCCACACCATGCACAAACGTCATTGGGGGAAAGCCCCTAAAATGCCCGGGTATTATATGTGTTAAAAAGGAAAGGTTCCATTTTCTTCTGGGTTCTATATTTTTAAGTAAGTCCATTCCCTTGCCTTCGGCAACATGAAACTGACCCTGTGGGGTTTCACTTTTTCATATACTTTGAAAATATTTTTTACGTTAAAATCATTGTTATCCACCCCCTTTCCTTTAGTGATCTTCGCCCATTTTCATATAACAGAAATTTACTTTTTTGGGGGCTGTTCAATCGCGCAGTTCTCCGTTTCCATATATCTGAAGCTCCTCAAACTCATATGCATATCCCCCGGTTGTGCCTGTGGCAAAAGAATGCTTTCCAGAAATTGGCATAATCCAGGCACGTCCACAATCTTGGCTTTTGCTGTTCCAGTTGACATATAAATCTCTTGGGCGTGGGGCGCCGTTGTTATCTATAATCAATGTCCTATGTTCCTCTTTTAAGTGATACAAGAACACAGTACCTGGTCCTCCAGCTTCGCACTCATCACATTCCCTACCAGGCAATCCCCCATTTGCAAGATAACGAAACTCACTGAAAGTAAAGTTTCTTTCAAACAGAATTGATATTCTTCCGCCCGCACCGCCACCTCCCGACGACTCTACGACGTCACCTAAGAGCGTGTACGTGGGAATTGGGGTTGTATCAGAAATAACATTTGGTGGCGTAGTCGTGCTTGTGGTCGGATCCTCTGTAGATGAATTAGTTGTATTTGAAGCTGGTGTTGTAGTCGTTGTTGTTGTTGTCCAGGTTGAAACTGTTCTGGATTCACAGCCATAGCCTTCTGCACAACATATTTGCTCACGACTACAAGAACTTCCAGAACACGAATCTTCTATACGACAGCACATGGTCTGGTTGTATAACCAACCGTATTCATTATCATAAACTGTTCCAGTGTCGTAACAACACTCTTCACCGTATGATATATGATCATGACAGCAAATGTATTTTGACTGTAAGTTTTTTGTTTTCCTGTCCAAGAACAAATCAATGGAATCATAACAACAGTCTGAAAAGTCGGCTGTGCAGCATACTTCTTTTGTCTGACACGAAGCATCGGCATAGTTGCATCTTTCCTCGTTGTTACAAAGGTAAGAACATTCAGTTATTGGAACACAAGAACCGGAGCTACAGTCCTGACCAGCGTAGCAACGCATTTCGTTTACCGGAAGTTCGTCCACTTGTACTTCTGTGCACGTTGCTCCTGATTCAAGGCTATTACAGACGGTCTTTGTACAAGTGGTTTCATCATAACAGTTACTACCGATGCATTTTTTAATTGTATCACAACGGATCCGTTCGAGGCCATCGCTGCGGACTAGTTCTTGAACCTTGGTATCACCGAACGAACCTTTTCCCCCAGCTGCTTGAATGAGACCAAAGCCTGTCAGCCGATCAGTTTGCATCCAGATACTACCACCACTCCCACCACCACTAACTTGTCCAAGAACGGTACTTCCGTCTTCAGCGTTAGCTGAAAGTTCACCGTCAATGTGGATTGTATTTGTTGCACTGATTCGTATCAAACCGGCACCTCTTCCACCACCGTCTCCACCACCAGATGATCCGAACTGTGAGGCGCTGTAGACATCATCATGTGGTAGACCACAGACAATTTCATCTGCAAGGCAAAACAATAGCATAAATTCAAAAATAGGACAGAAACGAACTCTGAGTCTATACAATATGTTCATTAAATCAACAGGACCAGAAATATTACCAGGAAAGTTGAGAGCCTTGTGTGCGTGCGTGCGTGCGTGCTTGTGTGTGTGCGTGTGTGTTTGTATGTGTGTGTTTTGTTTTTGTTCTATTTAGCAAATTCAATTCAGTTACAATTTTCTGCAGCGTAATTATTGTTTTTATACAAACAGTATCTTTTTTTTCTAAGTAACAATTTAACTGTTCATTTAAAAGCACATTTTACCTATGAAATGAATTTTCTTTCCCTTTCTTAGAAAGAGCAAATATGAGTATTTTAACGCTTAAATAGGGAATTTAGAGCATGTAAGCTGCTTATTATGTGAAAAATAGCGTTGAAAGTGAAATTATTTGCCATGAAAGTAGCAAAATGTAACCAAAGTAGTATTTTGACTTTCATATAAAATACTAACCCTAATTAAACATATTGCTAAAAAAGCAACAGAATCTAAAAATGGTTCGGGTAATTGGCAGGTGAGTAACCTTTCTAGAAACTATAACAGGGCACCAAAAAGAAAATGTTTTTTTTTTAAGAAAAAAGCAGCAAATCTTTTTTTAAGAAATAAGCAGAAATTTTAACAAATTTAAAAAAATTTCATATAGCGAAATTTTGAAATTTTACCCCAAATTTTTTAAAATCATAATTTAAAATTTAAATTTTTTTCCGTTGCTTTGCAAAAATAATTTTAAATATATATAAAATTTGTCCCTTTCCCCCCAACAAACCCCCACTTCCGCCATGTCCGGCCCCATTTTCGGAGCCAGCCCTCTTCCGGGGGTTGTTTCCATATAAAAAAAGATCTCAGTTTTTGGTGTCAGAAATTCTTACCCACCGTGGGGCTTCATCTACCCCCGGGCCGTAAAATGGGATATTTGCTTCAAATGTTAAATTGTGTTCCCAAAAACCCCAACTCCGCAAGTTTGTTTATTTTTAAGAAAAAAGTTTTTCCCCCTTTTCGTCAAGGGTAAAGTTATTTTGGAATGTACCTCCAGCCCTTTAAAATTGGATTTCGGGAAATTCAAAATGAACCTGCGAAAAATTTCCTTTATTTTTACCCATTTATACACCCCAAAAATTGCCATTTTATAAAAAGTAAAATTTTTAAATTTTGACCCAGGGCCTTTCAGAATATTTAAATATCTTGGACTTTCAATTTGGGTCCCAAGGGCCCAAGATTTCCATTGGTTTTCATGAAATTTAAAAGGGAAATATCAATCTTATCTTTTTTTAGTTTCAATTTTTGGTTTTTTTTCCTAATAAATGGTCCAGTGCGATCGCCGTTCATTTTTGGGAAGTAATAGTTGGGAATCTATTTTTCCCTTTTTAACCGGGCCGTGAGCTTTTCCAAAAGATTTCAGCCGTAAAATTTTATTATTTTTTGCTGTAAAACAGGTAGATTCAAATAAGTACTAAAGATTAGTAACATATATCAAAAAGAAGTCTTATGACAGTTTTAACTTTTCATCTGCATAATTCCTAAAATGGACTTGTCAAGCTTCTATTTGTGCAACAGACATTATCCATTTTTGGAATATCAAGATATATATTTACAGTTAGGCAACCAACTATAAAGGATTTGGTCAGACTGCATGAATGCAATGGCTGGTCTGCATCTATAATTATGGTAATAGTTATCACTAACTCCTTATAAGTATTTATATTTAAGTATCCTATATTTAAACACCAAGTTGATTAAACTTTGAAGAATTTATATGTCATAAGGTTTATAGAATCTAAAGCATTAAACATAAGTGACAACACATGCTTGCCTGTAGGAAATCTGTTATTTTCACCATGGTGAGGTAAAAACCAAGTATGAGTTGTATCCTCTGAAAGGTCGTTGTAGTCATTTATCACACCACTTTCGCCAGCTATCCCACGGCCACGGTTGTTAATGAGTAATGTTGAGTGACTGTAGCCTGGAATTAGGCAATAAACGTGAAATATTCTTCAGTTGTGCAAAGATATGTTTCCTTTATCATGTTTTTTCACATGAAAATAATTTTTATCATCATGTTATTTGTATGAAATTTAATCCATCTTAAGATTGACTTTAACATAATATACACTTTTCATTTAGGTTGGCAATGGTAGATTCTTGCATTTGTCATTGAGAACTTGGTTACTATAATTATGTACATGTATCATCAGTAATCCACTTGAGAATTAAATTATTTATTTACTCGCCAGATGTGAAAGTCTCTTTAATAGATGTAAGAACTTCATACGTAAATATATGTAAACCGTCTGCTCCTCAAAAGTTGCAAATACTTTGAATGATACATATTATGGTGAATATTAAAATATGATTGGGTTAATTAATACAGTTGTGAAAAAATGCCCTTCTTGTAACATACCATTGTGATAAAAGAACGCTGTCCCTGACGCTCCGTCACATTCTGGGCTTGAAGAGTCGCCTCCGTAAATGTCCCAAGAGCCAGAATATGTAAAATTGCTATCAAAGTACATTGCTATCCGTCCACCTGACCCACCACATCCTTCATAATCACCATAAGTGGAGCCATCACCCCCTGTTACTTGAAAATGTCCGTAACCCTAGAAATCATAAGCACTTGATTTGTAAATGAACTTCCCAATTGAAAATGACATTTATATGCTGTTAAACCCTTTCACTGCCAAAGAGACGGCTTAAGCCGTCCCTGTTATTTTCGGCGTATTTGCCATAATTATGGACGGTTTTAGCCGTTTCTATAATAATAATAGTAATAATAATGAATTAATAATAATATTACTAAAAATAATAATAAATATAAAGAAAATTATACCATCGACAATTATTATTATTATACTAACAGATTTGGAAACATTTATAATTATTATAATACTAATAACAAATAATAATGATTATATTAATTAATAATTAAATATGCAAAAATTTGTTGAATTAATTACTACAGAATGTAAGCGTGGCATAAGAAATTTAAGTACATATGTAGAAAAAGCATTTACATTAAGAACAAACGAACTTTACAGAGATAACTATTCTTAAACTGATTTTTCAAGATGTAATGATGTGAATTTTGTTAGTATGACTCTTATATGCCTTTATTGTTTATCACTTAGCTTTGTAAAATGTAATCTCATTATGTAAAATTATAGTAAATCCATATGTCAATCAACTTGCTAGTTTCGCTTTTGTGCAAGTTTTGACTGGAAATGGAATAAGAATTCGTATTTATTTTATGTCCGATTGACATTTTACATTTATGATTTAAAATTTTTGAAATAAAATCCATATTGGTCACCAACTTTCCACTTTCGTTTTCGAGCAAGTTGTGACTAGATATGGAATCATTTTTCTTACTACTACTTACTTTACTGCACTATGCTGTATATGCACATACAAGTGTATTGAATATTAAAAATGTTTATTCTGTCTATTATGTTACAAAAAAATGTTGGAGCATATCAATATTATTAGAAAAACGGGTTGCATGTAGCAGTGCTTATACATATGCGAAAATATATGTGTATACATATGTGTAGATGGTATATATGCAAAATTATGAGCGTACTTATGTATATATACATGTATATATATATATGTATGTAATGTATGTATGTATGCATGTTTGAATATGTAATTATTATTATTAAATGTTAAATTGCTGTAGCCATATATAGTATGTAAATGTTGGCCACATGGGTCTATGACCTTCTGGTGTTTTGAAAATAAAATCTTGAAATCTTGAAATCTAATATGGTAATTTCTTAGAAAATCCTCTGGCAAATAGGTGAACAATAAAACAATAACCCTCTGGCTGCGAAAGGGTTAAGGGCGTGACATGCAGATAATCCGAATTATATACACGTACATTGTATATCAGTTTCCTTCCAACAAAATTTTTAACATTCAATTATTTGTTATAGTTATACAAAAAAGTTTATACATTTTAAATAAGTTTACAATTATTGAAAATATGAACAATGCTTTGTCAGAAACATATTTCAAATTGCCTTCCTTTATTTCCTGTAAAATTAGATCATATCTTTGTTAGTATGCATATTGAAACTTATGATATTTGTTAAGTCTTCATTTGAGCATCAGGTTTATCATATAAGACGATAAATTTCTTCAGGTACAGGGACTTTGAAAACAACAATATTCCTCTTCATGTACCTTTTTTACTCGGTAAAAATAGAAAAATTGAAACCCGCTTAATCGATTAACATACTGACAGAAAATTTTGCTGTACCTTAACATTTGCAACATCAATCAGAATCGATCCTCCACTAGCACCACCGCTAGCGCCAGATCCGGCCTCGCCATTGCAGCTTACTTCACCGTCATTCTGCAGCTCAGATGTTACTTTAAGGTAAATTACACCTGCACCACGGCCACCGTTTCCCGATACTGAAGAATCTCCACCTTTGCAACCTCTATCCTTCGGCTCAAACGCTTGGCCAAAAGGCGCACATGTAAGCTTGTTCTTAGTGTTAGCTCCACCGGGACCAGCGTGACACGCACCTGTAACCCAACATCGCAGTTTTAGACAACAGCAAATTTAGTAAATAAGTATTCTTTACATCTAAGTTAAGTGATTAATAAAAGTGGAAGTTATTTCAAGTATTCCACTAATGAACTCATACAAACATACTAGTACATACAAAGATACTTAATCTTTTGGAAAACCTAAGGTTCAGTACATGTGTCCATATTGTATATACAATTACACATTTGAGCCGCGTCACGACTAAACCAACATAGTGCGTTTGCAACTCTTCACACCATTCACCTCTCAAACAGATAGGGCAATCAAGTGCATTATTACACAATATATGAGCCGTGACATGACAAAACCAACATAATGTGTTTGCGACCAGCATGGATCCAGACCAGCCTGCGCATCCACGCAGTCTGATCAGGATCCATGCTGTTCGCTATCAGTTTCACTTCTTGTTATAGCAGCGCAGGCTGGTCTGGATCTATGCTTGTCGCAAACGCACTATGTTGGTTTTGTCGGGACCCGGCTCATTTATTTATCGATATAATCACCTGTTCCGATCGTTCCGCTTTGGCCTCTGTTGGCAGCATCACATGGGATGTCGTGTAAATCTCCAATGATCTTGCCCAAGTCGTCAATGATAAGATTTTCAGCCTCGATATTCACTTTGGTTGAATGTACTAAACCTCCGCCTTTCACACGAAGCTTTCTCGCCTAAATTGTGAAACGAACACAAAAAGATCTTTAGATTTAGTTCTACGTTTCAAATAACCGCGTGTTGACCACGTGCAAAAGTAAAATGTTTTTATGTTCCCTGATCAATCGCAGTTTTGTTTTCAAAAAACAAATAAATAAATACATGAAAAAAAAACACACACGCACACACAAGCAAACATGAATTTCTTTTTTGGAGATTCCGTGTTTCAATATCTTTATACATCCGGGGGTGAAAAAGTATATTTGTAATTATCAAACAATGAGGTTTGACTTGTTTAAACCTGATCTAAAACCCCATTAACTTTAAAATAATCTTTGAATTTTACTTCAAATTGTTGAATTTATGCGATTTGTTTATTTTTGTCATATCTCATCAGACGGTCCACCTTAGCGGATTTCCTGCATATATAATTAACTTGCAACTACCAGGTTCTCCACAAGTAACCTACTACCGATACTTATTTCACACACTACATAATTTCACAGAAGTGGTTAAAGACAAATAGCATATAGACTATATGTCGAGAACATTGTCTGGAAAAAAAGAATTGACACTGCGATACACTGCTTGAAAATTTATATTTTTATTTAAACAGACGTTAACACCAAGATGTATTGAAATATGAATCTATATAACCTTTATGTTTATGACGTCATTAGCTCCCGTAAGATCCCATGTCGATGTAATTTCGCCACCTGCCGCAACTGAAATCTCGTCAAAATCAAATGTTCCACTTTCAGAGGAAACACCTGTTCGCGTTGTCGATCCTGTACTTCCTAGATACAATGAACATCCGTCACCTACTGTCATATCATGGACACCTATTGTTCCCCTGAATAATAAATGTAGTGGTTCGATCATGAAGGATATAAATATGACTGGCATTTTCCACATTTCCACATTATTAAAACTTTCCCCCGCAGGAAACCTTTTTAACTTGTTTCAAGTATGAGCTGTAAGTGAACGACTGTGTTGAATTCTAGCCTTGAATTCTATCCAGGTAATGGTAAGTGTTAGTTTACATCTTATCATGCCGGAAAATTGTGATTGTTTGTATCTCCTTTGTTTTAGAAGCAGTTCGGAAAAAGAATTAACATTTAATATTATAATTTGATAACATATGATAATTGATGGCATTTTTAACATATTTACAGTTGTTCGTTGAGGGATCAATCTTCTGATAATATATAAATTATTGTTTGCTTATAGAATCTATTATTTTTGTGGTGAAACATCAACTAACAAACACTTACTATGTTTTATATCAATCAAACCCTTACCCTTATTTTTATGCACTTAAATTTACGTAAAAATTTTTTAAACTAATCCAACCAGCCTTACAATTGAATTTGTGTTTAATATTTATAACTTCATGACCATAGTTGTATCGTATATAACTGTAGTTAAAACCGATACATAAATACAACAGTTCTGTTCACGTGACCAAATCAAAGAATACCTTACCAAATATGCATTTCGGTGTTATAACATATGAAATCTGTTGGTAAAATCAACTTGGCATCTTCATAAACATAGACGTTCACTAGGAATTCCATATCTTCTGGATGTTGTACGATCACAAGCTGACCAGCTCCTACATGCAAAGTACCTGATGAGTCACCTTCAAACATGAACGCTTGAAGTTGAAAAACGTCTCTGTAAAAGATATTATCACTTGATTTGTAATATGTTCTGCAAAGCGACTCCAAACAAAACAATGGTGTCTACGAGAAATACAAAGGTATTACACGTACGCGTTTACATATGTTATAAACATGCATTATTAAAATTTCGATAATTACAAATATAATGAAATAATAACATTTCGTTTAAAATGATTTATAAACAAAATTGAACAAATCTTTAATATGTCAATGTATGCAAGGTTAACTATTTACTCTGTCAAACTCGGATCTATTGCAAGATGGGCGTTTCTGACTAAACGAATTGTGTCCATTTCTTGGAGGGTGTCGTCAGCAATCCATGTGCGGCCCGCTCGACTGGTGACATCACCATATGCATGGTCACTAATTTCCGATTCGGAATGTTCCAGACCATAATTATCAACGATTAATGTCTCGTTCTGGGCGTCAGTCACCATGTCCTGATATGAACAAATGTCACTGTTAAAGAGTATCTCATAAACGAAAGAACTTTGTTAAATATATTATGATGTTGTTATCAGTAAAATGTACTTCTTGTTAAAGTTAAGACATTGTTTTTTTTAAATTTCGTTTTTAATATAGAGTAATTGAATAAAGCGCCTGAGATCTGCGCCCTGAATTAAAGTTTTTTTTTACATGTATTGTCTGAATGAGATAAAATCCCGGCGTCGATGCCAAGAATAAAGTCACTTTCTTTAAAATGTGCAAGACAAATAACGCATCAATAGATCAACTTCACTGTCATGTCATGAAATTTAAGTCCCTCATTATACTGTTTTATACATTCAACATTTTAATCATTCATATAGGCTCAAGTTGTGACGAGACCGCCACTTCATCGGTATAATCTTCTTACCTTAAGATAGACTGTTCCCGCACCGCCAATGCTCATACTGCTATTCCCGCCACGTGAATCTAGACTGCCAAACCAGAACTGAGTCGTCTTATAATAAACAGCAATCCTTCCGCCTCCGCCAGGTCCCGTTTCCGTTGTTCCATCTCCACCGGAAGTCTGTATACTTCCGGAACCTTCCAGGTCATGTGTGTTTATAAGTATACAACCACCACTTCCGCCAGCGATTCCAGAGGAGTAACCGATATTGCCATTCGACTCAATTGTTCCTTCAACAACTAGAATCTGACTTATATCAAGGTCTAGTATGCCTCCGCCTTAAATAAAAAAAAATGTCAATTTATTTACCGGAACATAGTATTGTTGTTTTCTCCGGGCGTTGCAAAAGATAGATCTCATCCTGGAACTACAGCAGTGGAAGTTTTATACATGGGTTTACCTTTTTATTTTCTTCTTTATAAGTTTCAGCTATTTGCACTAACGTCTTATACTGCCGTTTCATCGACTACGACTAGATCATGAAATGTGTTGCTTTGGTAATCAAATGTGATAGAAAACCGTGCAGTTTAAAAACATAAATTAACGAATAATGAATAAAGAAACGCCCAAAAGCGAGCTCCTAGACAATGTTTACTTTGACTATTTAGTGTGAGTTGACACAAGCATAAGTTATATATAATCAAATGTACAGCGACGTACCAGCACCGTATGTAACGGTAGCTCCTCCGCCACCACTCCCAAACATCAAATGCGAATTATAGACACTGCCATATGTCAGCCCTGGCTCACCTGTTTAAAATATAGTAGAAAGGAAATACTTTTTCGTTCACTTCAAAAGACTTTACTTTTAAATATTTTTACAAAATTTTCATGAAAATTGAAAGAATCTCGAGGCATGCTTCTTTAATGATTCTTGCATATCAGACTGGCGTTTCCGCTAGTTTTACCCATGCCGGAAATTTCATCTGGCATGGGGGGTTCCAGATGAGTCGCGTGCTGTACAATGGCACGATAAAGATGACGTCATTTTACCGTTATGAATGATTTTTGTAATTCATACGCTGTTGAATGAAAGTAGTTACGGTTGTAATGATATAAATTTTCATTGAAAATAAAGATAAAGAATTTAGAATATAATGGAATATGGTAGAACATGCAAGAAAAAATATCTGACATATGTTTGCGGTTCGGATCGGAATATCCGTCCCTCGGTCACCCGCCCATGGGCGGTAACTCGGCAAGCCTCGTTACCGCCCAATGGGCGGGTCACCTCGGGACGGATATTCCGATCCGAACCGCAAAATATGACAGATATTATTAATTTGGAACACACATTATGTAATTGAAAATGAACACTTGTGACACAAACCTTCTAGAAATTATAATGAATCTCAAATAAAAAAGTAAACAAATTATGCTTATATATCAACTAATGTTTACCGGGGTTTCCGATTCCACCGAAGCCACCGAAGCTTGCCCCTGCTAAGACTGTCCCCGCACCGTCGCCAGTCCTAAGACCTTTCCCAGAGGCAGTCAATGTTCCAAGCTTGTCGACTTTTAATATATCTGTATGTACCCTAAGATTTGCTGATTCGATCACTCCGCCAGCTTCTATCGTAATCTGACCCGTGTGACCTGCTTTTCCTACCTAATAAACATATTGCGATATTTGTTATTTTTTTGTTGTTAGTTTATACCATCTTATTTGATTCAATTGTGTTGGATTGAAAATCTAATTGAAACACTCTCGAATCCGTTCCTGGAACCAACCCAGTACTAAGCAAAGAATGTAAAGTTGCTACGGCTTAATGCCTCTGACAGTTTTAAAGTCATCCAGCCAGCAAACCTTAGATAATTAGTCTTACACTTTAACCTCTCTGCCACGCCGCCATTCGATTTGTTGTTGTTTTTTTTCTTCTTTTGTTGTTTTTTAATTGTTTCTGTTTTATTCTGAGACATAGGTAATTAGCTATTCAAACACTGAGCTATAAAGTACTATTTCTTATACATCTAATTTAATATATGCAATATATATCAGACAGCATGCGATCTCCTTCGTTTGCAACTATGTTTTATTTAAAAATTCACAAAAGGTATTTACTATGAGTAACTATCAGTTTTACGTACCTCAAGAATCCATACATCATCTATGTCGCCGTAATTCGTATAGAGGTCTAACACTCCTCCATCTTGTACTGTCAAGTTAGCGAAGATGTTATTTCTTACTCCCGCTGTTCCGAGGGTCAAGGTCGCACCTAAAATGTGAAATTTGAATTTAAAAAAAAAACATTTTTCAAGTTCCCGAGCCGCTTTTACAATTTTTGTAAAACCGTACGTCATGGCCGTGCATGTGTATGCAAATTAGCCCAAATACTCATATTTTACTAAATATGATCTACTCGGCTTTTGTATTGTGGTAGAACATGTAGAGCAGAAAAAGTTAATGCAATATCCAATATAACACACTTAATTACTAAACAGTATTAATTTTTTCATTAACAATGTAATTTTATTCATATAAATCTTTTGATGTGCATAAGACCGTGATAAGACGCTAAGAAATGACTGAAACATATGTGTCAAGGATGGTCATCGAAATGAATTTTCGTGATGCATAAATCTTCGCATTTTCTAACGACAGCAGCAAGTTTTATATCAAGTTATATATTATATTACTCAACATTTGCTTAGCACCAAAATGTTCTCACTATATTATGAAAAATACAACAGCGATCAGTGATCACAGTGTCGCCTGGTCATAGCCAATTGCATATTGCAGCTACTGTGTAGCAAGAGACACACAAATCACCAACAGGAGTAATTCTCTTTACCAATGGGTCGTACACACGCTACTGGGTCTAAACTTGAAAACATAAATGAGCTGCGTCACGACAAAACCAACATAATGGGTTTGCGACCGGCATGGATCCAGACCAGCCTGCGCATCCGCGCAGTCTGATCAGGATCCATGCTGTTCGCTAACAGACCCTATAACAAGTAGAGAAACTGATAGCGAACAGCATGGATCCTGATCAGACTACGCGGATGCGCAGGCTGGTCTTGATCAATGCTGGTCGCAAACCCACTATGTTGGTTTTGTCGTGACGCGGCTCATATGGAACAGCTGTTTTACCCACACATCTACCCACAACCAGCCAACTGGTTAATGGATGTGAACGGTTCTTATATCGCGATATACCTACCGTCTGTGACATTGTAATCGGTTTAAAATTCTCGTATCTGATATTCAACAAGTTTTAACTCCTACACATCAAGTTAGAATTCCCAATAATTGATACGTAAACGAATTGAAATTCAAAGGGTGTGATATCCAAATCAGATTAAACTGAATTCCAAAATACGAGTAAATTTAAACAAATTGTATTTGAAATGAACAAAAATTTATTTTTTTTCAAATTTGATATGCGAGCGAGTCATACGTTTTCAACTTACCCGTTGATATCAGAAGATGTGCTTTTGTTCCATCTATAACTCCCCATATATGACCGGAAGTAGATCTGAGCATGCTGGCCGGACATGATGTAGAACTGGTTTCCATTCCATGAGCATCCTGGTCCAAAACCTCACGGAACTCTACAGTCGACTCCGGCAACACCCACGTGGCGCCTTCATATAGGAAAAGCTCATACGTTATGTTCGTCCGCCTGTACGGAGACACCTACAATATAGTGAAGCACATATCTCATATTTTTTAATGAAATATATTAAACCCCACAATTCATACATCAAATTTCAAACCGTTTACACAATATATTAATATTATAACATCTGACACACCAGCAAGAATCATGTCTTGAACAAACAACATTTTTCTTAATCACATTTGAACCAGCATACACCATATATCATACGAAATATATCACACATCGTATTTTAAATAAATTATTTCACATCTGAAACAGCATACATCATATCTCGAATGAAATGTTCTCACATCATAAATTATTTGGAATAAAATAAATCACATCTGAAACAGAATACACCATATCTCGAACGAAATATGTCATACATCATACCTCAAATGAAATATATCGGTCATCATAAATGATTTAGAATGCAATGTATGACAACTGATATAGTATGTATCATATCTTGAATGAAATATATCACCTTTGAAAATGTGTGCATCATATCTTGAATGAAATATATCACTTTTGAAAATGTATGCATCATATCCCGAATAAAGTATCAAAATCGCATTGTGCATCTAAAACGTTATATTTCGAATTAGTCATATCGCTTCTGAAACAGCATTTATCATAGCCGTATGAAGTACATCATACTTTAATTAAAAATTTGATCAGCTTTAAGATTTTATTAGAGAAAAGAAAAGATTTTGCATTTAATTTATTTTAATGAAAGAAATCATCATTTTAATTTTTTTTTAATCGTTGTTTTAAATCATCTGAAAGCATACATGGGGCGTCGAGCAGCACGCCCGTTCAAAGGCAAAGTTTATCATCGATTTATTGTTCAAAATAGAAATAAAGTTTAATCGTACGTACCTCAATTTGTTCAAAAGTTTGTCCAGGGCCAATATGAAGGTGTCCACTATCGTCACCATACATAAATTGTGTAACCACTTTAGTCCCTGTACCATTAAATGCTAAATGCGCTCCCCCGTAAAGCTCCATGTGAGAAAACGTAAAAGTGTACCCGTCCGATGGCGGGTCCAGGATGGCAATAGCGCCTAAAATAAACGGCGAAAACTTGCTGTCATCTTATGTCATTCTTTAACTAACTACAAATAATTATAAAACAAAACAATTCTAAAATGATTCAAAAATATAAAGTTGTTTTCTTAAGGTCCAATTGATGCTGAAGAAATGTTTAAAGATCCTGTATGTTATAATTAGTGATGTAACATATAGTTTAGTGAAAATTTATATATGTAAATAATTATTCTTCTAAAACAATTACGAAACATCGAAGAATATGTTAAATATATCCAGCAAATGTTTATATACATAATAATTAAACGTTAAAATTAATGCATTCATTTTTGTATTGAAAATAAAACTGGTTAAGACTTTATCTTTGTCGAAATTTTCTATTACCTCCCTTTATTTACATAAAATATTAATTCGGTAATATCTTTACATATAATGTTTTTTGAAACTTACAACATTGATAGATCTTCATTTGAGCATCAGATTTATTATATAAAACCATAAAAAATATGTTACATGATCTTTATAAGACAATTTCAGAATGATAATACTATGATATAACAATTCGTAAAAAATGGCCTACATTTATACTTAAAATATTTTTTTAGATAAATTTATGAAGAGTTCAATTTATTGTTAAATATGTTTGCATTTCATTTCCTGCAAAACTCTCAAGTTTGTTATTTATAACAATAGCGTGACACGAATAATCGTTTCGTCACCAATCGGAATGTCCGAAAAGTTGCGATTGCCATATCTCATTCCATAGGCACCGCTCTTCGGTGCGGACGCCAAAAATTATATCAACTGTATGATGCAATTATAAGCTGCACATGGTATGTAAAGTACCGCACTGTGAATGTCATGAAATAAACATTACAATACTGCCATTTCAAAAGTATTCAAGTTATCTTCTCTGATCTTTTAAATGAAAATAATTGTTTGTCCCTTGACTTTTACACGTGGTAAAACATTAAGTCAATATCATATACAAAACATATAAATTTAGAAATAACAATTGTCAGTATCTTCATCAAGAAGTGTTTTAATTGCAACAACTGTTCTGAACTTTGAACCTTGCAGAAATATAAAGTGGTGTTAGGCCGTAGACAGTTAACACGTGACGTGTGATTATAGTTATATATTTATAGTTTCCATAGCCATAATTCTGCTATATATAACTTTAAAAATGGTTTATCGCGTGTTATGGAATGCATCATCTTGAAATACATTACCTGTTGACAGATATGTTTCATACTCGTCGGCCCCAGCATTGCTTCCTACAGGTTCCGTTACCTGAAATATAGATAATTCACAAAATCACATCATAGTAGGAGTGTAAATTGTTTTTGATCATTTTAATAAATTCACAATAAAAAGTCAGAATCGTTATACCAGAAATAAAAAGAGAGAAACAACAACTATCCAAATCCTTCAATTAATACCTGCTGGTTGTTGATAATGGTTGTTGACAGCCGTTATCAACTCGCAGATCAGATTTATTATATAAAACCATAAAAAATATGTTACATGATCTTTATAAGACAATTTCAGAATGATAATACTATGATATAACAATTCGTAAAAAATGGCCTACATTTATACTTAAAATATTTTTTTAGATAAATTTATGAAGAGTTTTCAATTTATTGTTAAATATGTTTGCATTTCATTTCCTGCAAAAACTCTTCAAGTTTGTTATTTATAACAATAGCGTGACACGAATAATCGTTTCGTCACCAATCGGAATGTCCGAAAAGTTGCGATTGCCATATCTCATTCCATAGGCACCGCTCTTCGGTGCGGACGCCAAAAATTATATCAACTGTATGATGCAATTATAAGCTGCACATGGTATGTAAAGTACCGCACTGTGAATGTCATGAAATAAACATTACAATACTGCCATTTCAAAAGTATTCAAGTTATCTTCTCTGATCTTTTTAAATGAAAATGATTGTTTGTCCCTTGACTTTTACACGTGGTAGGAAAACATTAAGTCAATATCATATACAAAACATATAAATTTAGAAATAACAATTGTCAGTATCTTCATCAAGAAGTGTTTTAATTGCAACAACTGTTCTGAACTTTGAACCTTGCAGAAATATAAAGTGGTGTTAGGCCGTAGACAGTTAACACGTGACGTGTGATTATAGTTATATATTTATAGTTTCCATAGCCATAATTCTGCTATATATAACTTTAAAAAATGGTTATCGCGTGTTATGGAATGCATCATCTTGAAATACATTACCTGTTGACAGATATGTTTCATACTCGTCGGCCCCAGCATTGCTTCCTACAGGTTCCGTTACCTGAAATATAGATAATTCACAAAATCACATCATAGTAGGAGTGTAAATTGTTTTTGATCATTTTAATAAATTCACAATAAAAAGTCAGAATCGTTATACCAGAAATAAAAAGAGAGAAACAACAACTTAAAAAAAATCCAAATCCTTCAATTAATACCTGTGGTTGTTGACAGCCGTTATCAACTCGCAGATTTGAAATTTGTGACCCTTCAAAATATGAAACACCGGGACCGCCATTTTCTCCTTGACTTGAGCTTCCTCCTGCAATGGCGAAAAAATAGTGCGTAATCCGAACCGTATTACATACATATCGTGCGCATTTTAATTAGCAGTTTATCCAAAACGTAATGTAATAGTCAGAAAATATTATTTCATAACCCTGTTATGAACATAAACGTTAAATAACGTTTAAATTACCTTTTGCTTCCACGTATCCGCTGTGATAATCAGCAAACCGGAAATACGCATGTATCCATCCGCCGGCTCCGCCTCCACCTCTGCCGGAAACTGATCCGCCATTACAATATATATTTCCAGTCAATTCAAAACGATCCTCACTGCGCAAATAAATATTGCCACCACTACCTCCACCAGCATACTGATACTGTTTAATTAAAAGATAAATTTATATTT
The DNA here is from genome assembly GCF_026571515.1 of Ruditapes philippinarum. Taxonomy (NCBI): domain Eukaryota; kingdom Metazoa; phylum Mollusca; class Bivalvia; order Venerida; family Veneridae; genus Ruditapes; species Ruditapes philippinarum. The sequence continues at coordinate 99,151 of NW_026852328.1, read as the reverse complement.
AGTTAACCAACATTTTAACATAGAGGTCACAATATAATAGTTCTTAAATGAAAAACAAAACTGAATAAACATTATCCTTTTCATTTTAGAATTTCATTATTGAATTTTAAACTACAAGACTGGCATTGCAGAACATGGAAGAAAGTTACATACCGATGGACTTGCGCCATTTGCTCTCAAAATGCCACTTATTTCGATGCTTTGTGTTACGTAAATATGAATAATGCCTCCGCCACGCCCACCGTTGTTACCATTTATGGTATGGCTTCCGCCTCCCGATCCCCAACTACTTTCAATAAATATAGTTCCATGAGGCAAAAGCGCGGAAACAAGTGAATAACCACGCCCACCCCGTCCTGCATGACTTGCTCCGCTGGCTCCATTAGAATTTATCTGGCCTTTGCCTGTATTTGACAAATTATATTTTTTCAATAATTCTATATTATATTGTAAATCATTTATTTATGTCTTCTATGTCAATAAGCCTACCATAAAATAAATATTTATCCCGTAAAAAAGAAAGAAAACAAAAATATATCTTTACCACGACATATATTTTTGAAATGTTTTTTTTTTGTTATTAAAAGTAAGCAAAAATCATAAATACCTGGTCCGGTGTCATAAAGATACCCTCCACTGCTGACGTCAATGGTTCCAGACACGTACACATTCTCACAGAACTGCACGTTATCACCAAGGTGACCAATATAAAGGGAACCAGCTCGGAATGTCCCAGCAATGTCCACCGTTTTATAGAGTAACGTAGATGGTTCTGAACCCTGGGAAATGTCCTCTGGCGATTTCATGTACGCAATGTCCATTGTTGCTCCAGAATTTACATTAAAACCACTCCCTTTGAAATGGGAAGTCCTAGAAAATTCAACGCTTCCGCTACTCTGAACAGTGAAAAAGACTATAATTACGTCTGAAGACGGGTATGAGTACAGGGATCCAGCGATTAACGCTTCTTGCACATTCCATTTAGTGTTTCCGGTTTGCCAGTAGGAACCAACATCCATCTGAATTTGGCTTGCTGTGACAGCCGATTCTTCTGACCAATCAGAGGTGACCAAGGAGTCAAACTTCATTTTACCTTTGGGTCCCATATGGATGATAAGGTCTGCGTCTGTCCCTGTCATATTGACGGTATCGTATGCCTCAAAATGTCCATTCACATACATGTAGTCAATCAGAAAATTTCCTTCCGGTTTAAAATAGAATGTTCCATTTACAAGAATTTCAAGTTTATCCCAGCCTTCTTCTGTTGAACCGCTTGTGACGTAATTTTTCATCCAACCAGCTTTGAAAGCTCCATAAACTTTGAAGTCGTGTACACCAACAAGTGAAACATCTGTCCAATCTCTTGAACTTTGAACTTCTGCGTCAAGCGTTACTTTCCCTCCATACTCTATATAAAATTCGTGTACTTTGTCCAGTCCATTTCCTATCAGCGACAAAGGTCCAGCTGAAGTGATTGTACCATTTGTATAAATCGTGTGTATTTGAAACGTGTTGCATGCATTGAACGTCCATGTGCCGTCCTTATTTACAGTGACGTCATCCATGCCATTGTCGATATCAAGGTCGTTAGCAGTGAACGTTTTATCTATGGTAAGCGATTTGACTTTCAGTATATTGCAAGTTTGGTTAAGTTCTTCGGAATAGTTTTGTGCGGGTAAGTTCTCTCTATTAAGTTCAAGGACTCCACTGGGAGAGTGTATGGTCATTTCTTTCACTCTTCCATCTAAGGATAAATGTGACATTATCGTTGCAATGTTTTCAACGTACATTTTTCCGGCTATGGAAATTGTGTCTGCCTGGAAAGGACCGTCTGTTGTTAAGGTAAATGTACCAGATGACCCTATGGTAAACTGGTCTATTCCGGTTCCAGTAGAGACAATGCCGGGGCTGAAAACACCGTTAATTTTTACGATTTCACACTCAAGCATAATTATATCATCAGTTTGCGGCCAAGTGAGCGTACCTTTTTCCAGAAGGAATTGATTACATGGTTTCTTGATTGATATATGTTTTTCTAAATTCACTTGTCCCCGAATGTCGATCTCTTCGCCGAGGTAAAAAAATGGTGTTGAAGGGTAAAAGTTCACAACTCCCTCTGACTCTACAATGAAACTTTTAGTACCTCCTAAAATGTCCAACTCTTCGGCAATGAACTCTCCGCCTATCACAACATTTGTTGAATTTAATATGAAAGGTCCGATGTTGTTTATTGATAATTGGGCATTTTCTTTTATGTCTAATGTCTCGCATTCTAAATGCATTATTTCCGTCGTATTAAATGTCAAAGCTGCTGGTTCAGCAAGGATCAAGGACTGTTTTGGACCATTTGTCATTTCTAAAGACCCACTTACATAAATGGAACCGACAAGTTCCACTTCCGGAACTGCATGAAATTTCATGGAACTTCCAGGGTAGATGTGCGCATGAGCAGTCATTTTACCATTTACATCGAGATTTGAGTCGTCTGCTAAATGAAGAACTGACCTCCCATCTCCGAGTACATCCGTGACGTTCTGATTTGAGCTTAGGACCAGATGAGATCCGTCATTAATCACAATTTCGTTAAAAACAGCATCCTCGTCGGAAACATATGCGGCGGCACCTTAAAATATGACAAGAACGAATCCAAAAAACAAGTCAGTAAAGATGTATACCTAGAATAAGATTGTAAATAGATATTTTGTACGATTCTTAATAAGCCTATTTAAGTTAAAAGTGTTTAAACGCTTTTTATTCAAAATTATATGCCAAGGTGCGCTAAAATACTACATATTTGCATAAGATTTGCTCCTATTTGCAGCATTACATTCAACATGTTTGACCACATAGCTTCAATAAATACAGAACGCTCAAGTTAATTTCTTATATTCCTTTTTGCAACGGCTATTTATATATAAAACTAGCTTCTGAACTATAGATTTATCCCTTGTATATTAGATTGTTTAATCTTGTTCTTTCCATACCGCTTTTTTGCCCTACACTGAATACGCGTACGTGAAATGTTACTTCCATTCCTTAGGTAAAAATGTAAAAAATGGAATAAAAAGTGTTTCTCTTCTTTTTGGAAAGGATTACGGAAAATTTGTTATATTTTAATTAATTAAAAAAACAACAACAATAAAATCAGTCTGCATACACAGATGTTCTACATTTTGGTTTTCATCAAAAAGGCGGCCTTAACTATAAGCAGATAGAAACTAATTACAGTGACGCTTACCTTGTTGAAGCACGTCCATAGCTGTGCATGTTGGGTCCATTGCTAGGTTCGGACTCTTTCCATAGTTATTTATGACAAGTTTAGCCTCGTTTTCATTCATTCTGTAATATATCGTTCCCGGACCGCCACTTCCACCTGTAATGTTATCACGTTACAATACAATTTGAAATTGAGTTGACTATATCTATAATGTACATAAAGCATACACGTATGTTGTGCTTTCTTATAAACAGACGATAGAAATACTAGTCACATATTTTTCACTGATTGAAGATAATGGCATTCTGACGAAAATATTGACCTAAAAAATTATTACACATTACATTTCATCATTGTTTACAATAAAAATTAGTACGTGTTATGAAAAAAAAACCTTTTCAAATAATCGTTCACTTCGAATCAGCGCAAAGAGCAATCTTGCAATTATAAGACACACATTGACAGAATTCTGGAAACAAAGTGATCCCTCGGAAGCATTAATCACAACAAAATAACATAAGAATTGCAGACTCGGTTTGATAGAGTCTGTGCATGAGGGATAATGAATTAGTGCAACATCCCTCACGCCCCCTAGCACCGGCTTGAGCGGTACTCAATTCTCAACACTTTATAGTGTTGGCATCAATGATCCCGAAGGACCAGAAAATATAACAACACTGAAGTGAAGTACGGGGCAACTTTTTACGGCTGCCACACGGCACTTGACACCTGCTGTTGTGAAGTACAAAATTCTGGAAACAAAGTGATCCCTCGGAAGCATTAATCACAACAAAATAACATAAGAATTGCAGACTCGGTTTGATTGAGTCTGTGCATGAGGGATAATGAATAAGTGCAACATCCCTCACGCACCCTAGAAGTCTTTCCGTTGCATTAACCGTACTTTCGAAATTTACTTTTATTATGGTTTGGTTTAACTATATCAGAAAGAATGGATCTACAAGTAGGACAAATGGTCTTAGAACAATTTGACTTCATCTGCAGCACATAATGCGCTAGAAGTGTTTTTCGTTTGAATATTTTAAAGTGATTTCATATATTAAAAGTGCTGGGAAAAGTAAGCTAATGTATTCCTCTGTTGCTTTAAGTATAAGCCGATTTCTGTTCCGAACATACGTTGTCCAGAATTTAACGCAATATATTGGTATGTGTTACCATCATCTTAAGTTTTGGTTTAATGCGGCGTTATAAATAACTTGTTCTTCGGGATTATTACTTGTAATGAGAGATTTAAAACATGTGTAATCACTAGTTACACCGTCCACAGAAGTGTAACAGATTTAACGAGAACCATTGGCTGCCCTGTTACTGTGTGAAGATGAAAGAGGTTATATTACAGTTTCCAAAATCTGTGTGTCCAACCACTTCGAGTGAGAGGGTCATCATTTTGGGTTCTAGCTATCAAAGGTATTACAACTCACATATTTTTACTGAATATTTAGCAGTTTCTTGGTTTGATACATTTTTTAAGTCAAAGAATACGATTAAGAATATTTAAATGGCATCAAGTGATAAGTATAAACTTTATGTAAAGATATGAAGTTTAACTTGTTGATCATGCCGGTTATCTTCCACGACATATTTGAGCCGCGTCATGACAAAACCAACATAGTGGGTTTGCGACCAGCATGGATCCAGACCAGCCTGCGCATCCGCGCAGTCTGATCAGGATCCATGCTGTTCGCTTACAAACCCTATAACAAGTAGAGAAACTGATAGCGAACAGGCTGGTCTGGATCAATGCAGGTCGCAAACGCATTATGTTGGTTTTGTCATGGCGCGGCTCATTTGTGCATCAGCTACGCGACATCGGATTTTTATCAAAAGTATTGAAAGGTGTCTCAAACGTGATTATTGACCTCAAAACTTAATGATGTTGAATACTGCTTGAGTCTATGATATGACGCATGACATGAAGCAACTTTCAATATTTTTCAAGGACAGATTCAATAAATTTTTACGTTTTTTTATTTCTTTTTTTTATTATTTTTTTTTCATTTTTGAACTCTCGCAGAATCTCTATTCATTAAGGCTTTGAGAAGATGCAAAATTTATTTTGATTTAGCACAATTATGTTGTTCTTTTATATTTTTAGTGTTCTATTCAATAGGTTCAAACAATTCAAAAATTGAATTCAATTCGGAAAATCCTATGTTGTTATGTATTGTTTGTTGTTTATTAAGCTAAGCATTTTATAATGTGAATAAATAATATACAAAACTAGTTTGGTAATATTATGAAACAATTAATATTCGTTATATACATTTCTTTCAATTACATATTACATTAATTGTACAGAATCATTGTATCTAAAGACAATTGAGACTTTATTTTATTGTTTACAGAATGTTGAACGCTCTGTTGAGAACGTTTATACTTTTTGCAACTTTTGTTGCGGCAACACGGGGAACGTACGTTGTTGATACCTATAACTCATTGGATATTGACGAAACGTCGAGCTTAGAACAGTCTATCAATGCTGAATCCAACACTGAAACGCTTGAAATAAGTATCTGGAGTCCATGGGGAGCATTTAATGGTGGAGGCTCAACTGAAGAATCAGGAACAGCCAGAACAACAGTCAAACCACACAGCATTAAATCAGTGGGATCTCAAACGTCTGACGACAACTCTAACTCAGTCGATAGTGCCACGGCTAATGATGGAGCTTCTGTTAAATCAATTTCACTAAATTCTGGGGCGTCTAATAATGGTGACGAGAATGCCGGGGGTGGATTGAATGGTGGAAGTTCAAGTAAGGTTTCAGAAATAAATAGAACGACGGTAAAACCAAAGAGCATTAAATCTTCTGGATCTCAAACGTCTGACGACAACTTTAACTCAGTCGATAGTGCCACGGCTAATGATGGAGCTTCTGTAAAATCAATTTCACTAAATTCTGGGGCGTCTAATAATGGTGACGGGAATGCCGGGAGTGGATTGAATGGTGGAAGTTCAAGTAAGGTTTCAGAAATAAATAGAACGACGGTAAAACCAAAGAGCATTAAATCTTCTGAATCTCAAACGTCTGACGGCAATTCTAACTCAGTCGATAGTGCCACGGCTAATGATGGAGCTTCTGTAAAATCAATTTCACTAAATTCTGGGGCGTCTAATAATGTTGATACCTATAACTCATTGGATATTGACGAAACGTCGAGCTTAGAACAGTCTATCAATGCTGAATCCAACACTGAAACGCTTGAAATAAGTATCTGGAGTCCATGGGGAGCATTTAATGGTGGAGGCTCAACTGAAGAATCAGGAACAGCCAGAACAACAGTCAAACCACACAGCATTATATCGGCTGGATCTCAAACGTCTGACGACAACTCTAACTCAGTCGATAGTGCCACGGCTAATGATGGAGCTTCTGTAAAATCAATTTCACTAAATTCAGGGCCGTCTAATAATTATGACGGGAATGCCGGGGGTGGATTGAATGGTGGAAGTTCAAGTAAGGTTTCAGAAATAAATAGAACGACGGTAAAACGAGCATTAAATCTTCTGAATCTCAAACGTCTGACGGCAACTCTAACTCAGTCGATAGTGCCACGGCTAATGATGGAGCTTCTGTAAAATCAATTTCACTAAATTCTGGGGCGTCTAATAATGGTGACGGGAATGCCGGGAGTGGATTGAATGTGGAAGTTCAAGTAAGGTTTCAGAAATAAATAGAACGACGGTAAAACCAAAGAGCATTAAATCTTCTGAATCTCAAACGTCTGACGACAACTTTAACTCAGTCGATAGTGCCACGGCTAATGATGGAGCTTCTGTAAAATCAATTTCACTAAATTCTGGGGCGTCTAATAATGGTGACGGGAATGCCGGGAGTGGATTGAATGGTGGAAGTTCAAGTAAGGTTTCAGAAATAAATAGAACGACGGTAAAACCAAAGAGCATTAAATCTTCTGAATCTCAAACGTCTGACGGCAATTCTAACTCAGTCGATAGTGCCACGGAAATTAATGATGGAGCTTTTGAAAAATCAATTTCAGAAAATTCTGGGGCGTCTTCTATAAACGGCGGAAGCTCAAGCAAGGTTTCAGAAATAAATAGAACGACGGTAAAACCAAAAAGCCTAAAATCATCTGAATCTCAAACGTCTGACGACAACTCTAACTCTCTCGACAGTGCGACGGAAATTAATGATGGAACATCTGAAGAGTCAATTTCACAAAATTCTGTGGCGTCTAATATAGTTGAATGGAGCCCCTGGGGTGGATTGACTGGTCGAAGGTAAAATTAGATGAAGGAATGTTAAGTAAAGAGACAATAATACTGTAACCGTCATGTTGAAAACAAACAATAAAAATGTAATTGATAAAAACATCACTATGTGAAGCATGCTATGTTTGATCAATAAATAATGATCTTATGTTTATTATGTCTTTTAGTGTTGTCGCTCAGAGGTATTATAGTTCCGTTCCTTGTTTATCATTTAGCATGACACTTCTGCAGTTAGCTCTTTGAATTTAATCTTATTCTACGGTTGGTTCAAATATACCTACTTTAATACTATTTTCTGTTATTCCTATGGTACGGCGTCCCATAGAAAACTTAAAGGAAAACGACGAGGTGTTCCGGGAGTGCTTTTGGAAGAACGAACGAAATATCAAAGGAAGGCGATAAGATCTAGATCCAGGACGAGAAATTAAAAAAAAATATATTGTTCGCTTAAATTAAACGGTTTTTTCCGTTCCCGACTCTTTAAAAAAAATATTTATAGCTCTATTTTGTAAAGCGCTTAGTAAATTGATACCGCACATGGACAATTGAAACAGATACATACTTCAATAAGCCCCTCCCTTTAACCATTAGATAAAAATTACTTCAATCAAGTTCATATGACATACTTTTTGTCCGGACCAAGTTAATTATTGGGAGAACAAGGACACTGTGAAGAGGGTAGAAACATTAATCGCGACGAATCACAACCACATGACCGTCTGACATCGCACGTTACGAAATATACAGAGATCACTTATGGAACAAATTGTATCTTTGTAATTTATTGTATTTCATAATTGCACAAAATGTAGTCATTTTTAAAAGGGTAAGAAAATTTGAAACCAACCCACTGAAATATCACAAAAAATATTTAAAAGCACAATAGGTATAATAATGGAAATTTGCCGAAATAATTATTGCGACAAAAAATAGTAATAATAGTGTATAAATAATACCGGTATATAATTACAAAAAAAGTAGACAAATACAATTTTCCATTTAACTGCACGTACTATGTATTTGCATTACTTCAGCCAATTAGAACACAAATAACGCTTTTGTTTGGACTTTCTTTGGTCCACTAATCAGACTGAAAAATCAGGTCAACATTCTATTTTTAAAGTTAGATATCTTGAAATCGCTGTACATTAACATGTTTTTGAAAAGTACGACAAGAAATGAAAACAAAAGAAAAAAATGTCGCAATAATTAAAAAAATTCGGTGCCAAAAAAAAATAAAAATGAAATCACCGTGTCTAACCGTTACAAAAGAAGAATCGTATATTCTCAGATCAATATGGCTTAATTGGTTTGTAACACACGAGCTTTATTTGGAGCTTGATTAATGGTAGCACAGAAGATTTACTGTAACACGGGTGGTAAATTATTGGCAAAAATTGAGCTTAATCAATGGTAACACTGGAACTAAATTTTTGGTAACACATGAGCTATTTTACTGATAAGTCGGGAGCGGTGGCCTAGTGGTTAAGGTGTCTGCCTCTCAACCCAGAGAGCATGGGTTCGAGCCCTACTCGGGTCACGACCATGTTTCTACATACGACACCAGGACTGGTTGGTTCCAGGAAGCGGACTCAAAAGTTATTAATATAAGTTGCAAGAACTTGTTTCGCAATAGAGCTTAAAAAATATGTTTAAACCAATAAGTCGGGAGTTTCATTTATAGAAACGCACGAGCTTTTATGATGGTAACATGGGAAATTAATAACACGGTAACGTAATAATCAGTAACATAGGAACTTATGTATTTGGTATCACAGAAGGTTAATTATCGGTAGCACGGGAGCTTAATTGTTCACAAGTTAATGTGATTTTGGTCGATTTAAGGTATATCCTGGTGAAAGAGTAACAATTTTTTTACCAGTGATGTCCTTTAAAACAATGACAATTTACCGTTTCGTTTGAAAGATAAACATTAACCAACAAGTATTTGTTTTTCTAGTTGATGAATTTAATGAGCTAAGCTGAATGTGTCATAATTAAAGTGGTCGAGGACCTAAAATCCAAGGCGCAACAGTCAGTGCTTGCTGCTTATTATTTGTTTAACAATAGAATGTAATACGATGACAAAATTTTCAAAGAATCTTTTAATAATATTCCAGTGAATCTAAAGTGTAAAACGTGTTGCTGTATGACCATTTGCGGCCACATTTTTTTACCCCCTTATTCTATATAATGTGTTTATATTTTACGTGCATAGGTTTTCACAAAATGAATAATAAATAAAAAAAACAAATAAAATAATAAATGAATAATAGCATCTCGCGCCGAATGTCCTACTTCACTTTGATTGTGTTAATAATACTTAAATATAAATCTTTTCTTGATGCGGAGAAAATTTACCGTCATAAGGTCATACTTAATTGATCCGATTCTTTAATGTAACGGTTGTGCACGGTGGTTACTGACACAGAGAAGTATTTGATTTATTGCACACGAAGTTGAACGATAAGGATACTTGAACGATAGAAAATAGATTTTTCATTACAGTCAAGCATATTGTCAGTTTACTAACCCAATCAGATAACAGAACAGAACGATTTATCTATTTTACCTATCTGCACTCACGAGTTTTACCTAGACGCACTTTATGTCCTCATTTTTATTTAAATTTGTAAGTCCGTATAGGTTATAGATGATTATACAAGGGCAAAATATTATTTACGCAAAATATAATTTACGGCCGACTATTTACGGCCGACTGCTTAAAAAAAGCAACACTAGGAAAACGTTTTGGTCAGTAATGATTTTATATTTATGTATGTATGAATCTTGTAAATTGATATGAAAATGAGGATTACGTATAGTTTGATTAATAAGACATCGTTTAGTCGACAAAAGTTCAGCCCGGGGCCAGTATAAGGTTGGATATGATGATCATAATAATGATGAAGTGATGATGATGATGATGATAATGATGATGATGGTGATGATAATGATCAATAAAAGTGATAATCATCGGACTACAAAATTTCACAAATTATTTGACACCGTTCAGCACCTCAAAACAGTAATTAATCTCCAATAAACTACAACAAAATTTATTTTCAGCAAAAACATGAACTGCCACTCTCGATAACTTTCAGCTTAATGTATGCCACTCATATCAAAATTTGAGCCGCGTCACGACAAAACCAACATAGTGCGTTTGCGACCAGCATGTATCCAGACCAGCCTGCGCATCCGCGCAGTCTGATCAGGATCCATACTGTTCGCTTACCAACCCTATTACAAGTAGAGAAACTGATAGCGAACAGCATGTATCCTGATCAGACTGCGCGAATGCGCAGGCTGGTCTGGATCCATGCTGGTCGCAAACGCACTATGTTGGTTTTGTCATGGCGCGGCTCAATTTGTTTTCAGCAAAACATGAACTGCCACGCTCGACAGCTTTCAGCTTAATGGATGCCACTCATATCAAAAATCCTAACAACATAGCATTTGAATTTAAACTGGAAAGATATATATAAAAAGACAACATAGAAATACTGAAAGTGTAACGAAAAGTCGAGAATTTGTGTGATTATTAGCCAATGTTAAGAACAAGAGACGGTTTAAGATGATGATAATTTTCATGAAAAAATTGAAAATGTATTATATTTAAAAAATTGAAATACTGTCAAGTGAACAAAGAAATAATTTACACATTGCTAATGAATGTTCAATTCAAGTTTATCACCATATAAAGGTAAAAATTGCAAAATATGGTGATAATCATTGCAAAATTATTTTTTGATTGATGTAAATCATTACTTGAATCATGATCTTGTTTTACAGGTTAATTTTCTTCATCTGGAGGCATGCACTTTTAAATATATTGTTATAAAGTGAACCATTAGTATTCTTTATACTATTTTTGAACGATATATATTTTAAGAATTCAAGCGAAATCATGTGATAAAATTTTATTGACCCATTACTTGTGTAAGAAACCAAAACATAACTTACATAACTAAACACATAACTAAGCACCTTTTGAAGCAATGCACTTAAAGAAAAAGAAAGAACTTTTTGCTTAGTGTCAGAGTGAATTGAGTCCAATCCAGTTTGCGTTTAGTACACGTCAAAGTATTTTTGGAAGGACTTGATTTTCTTTCTTTTTTTCTTTCAACTATGACCCCTGTTTTCTATCCGTTATCATTTTAGTTATAACTTATCTTTACTTGACTCGGACCTTTCTTTATAAGTTTAACTTCGGATTTATCTTTTTTCCTACTTATCTTTTTCCATTTTTATTTCGGACTTTGCTTTTCTTCATGTTACTTCGGACTTCTTTATCTTTCAGTTTACTTATGATTTTTCCATTTTTATTTTACTTCGGACTTATTTTTTCCCCTTTACTTGGGACTTATCTTTTTTCAGTTTATTTCGGACTTTGCTGTTTTACATTTTACTTTGGACTTTTTTCATTTCTTTTGGACTTATCTTTTCATTTTACTTTAGATTTATCTTTTTTTTTTATTTTACTCCGGACTTATCTTTTTTCATTTTACTTCGGACTTATCTTTTTTTTTAAATTTTACTTCGGACTTAAAGTGTTCTAGATTTTAAATTACAGGTACCTTTGTCTTAGATCGTTGGAAACTTGTCAAATTAAGAATATAAATGCCTAATCATTCTCGGTAGATTGAGTGTGCTATACGCTTAATGTGCATACAAATATGAAATGAAATACAAGTATATATCGTGCACCGTCAATGACAACGCGTTTTAAACCCATGCAAAGATATTTCAATTCGTTTCCAGTTCAAAGGGAGAACAATAAAAAACAATTCATAAAATACTTTGTGTTGATTTCAAATGACAGAAATGGTTGGTTAAATAGACGTTAACAAAAGATAATTATCGGCATTTCTTGATCTAAGACCATTTTTGTTTTCCCTTATTTACAGTGTCTGTAAAATCATGCACCTTGGCATGTAAATGGCAACGTGATATATACAAATTATGTCACAATGCACTGCTGAAAATATCAGGGTCAAGGTAATAAGCATTTGTCTAAAAAGTGATTACGTTTTTTAACACGCCGAGATGAAGAATAGAAATAATAAACGCAATTACTGATAAGCCAGTAAGATATTTAACCATTACTGTTACCTTATTAAGTGTGTGTTATAGATAGGAATATAGATTTGAAAACGATCTTTGTTAGTGCTCGCATACGGACAATGAATAGAAAATAATGTTAAAACTAGGCAGAAATTAGTTGCGGGTCTTACTAGATTTTTAAGGCCGTGCGAGCATAAAATGACTGTGTGACAAAATGTATAACTCTCTTAGTCTCCAGATAAAGAATTTATGAATATATCTTTGTTGTTTTTGTAGTTGTTATTGATGTTTTTACTTTTATTGATCTTTACGCAAATGTTGTGCACGTTTGCATGAATGAGATATTGGCAGATATGCAAATGAGTTCTTATTATGAAGTCTATACTTGGAAAGGCTTCTACTTTCCTTGTATGGTAGCGCTTTTACGTAGATTCTGGAACAATGAATTATAAATGTGGACTGACACTTTTTGTTAAAACTGGAAGGAGAACTGTTGCACGGAGATAATGAGTTAGCAATATCATAGAAGGAAAATATTTAGTACTGTTCAACCAGAAATAAAAAAGAAATATGTATAAAGCTCAAACCTTTCGTTGCCGGAGTGCAAATACCGGTTGGATTTGTCTCAGAAGTGCCTGAAACGTAATATAGATATCCAAAATAAAAATCTGAAACATTGGATTCATTTCCCCCATAATTCAAAATGTCTACATATCGGCACGGACTTTAATTGTAATATAAATCCGTGATATCGGACGGAAAATCCAAGCGTTTGTGAAACATCAGATGTGAATTAAATTATTATTGATTAAAGAAGTTGCATATGCCTGTATATGTTCATTGATTAAATTTAAAAAAAAAATGAAATTTAAGAAACATTTAAAATGACGCTATTGTGTATAATTTTTTTAGTATATACATGTATTTATAAATGTGACAAAGTGACTCAGACCTGGAGCATATCCTAGCAACTGGAATGAGAGTTCAGGTGCGCCGGAGTATGACACCGGGTACAGTCGCACTTTATTTGTATACAACGGCCATGGCAGGTATCGCGTTACTTGACTAGACGCGTCCGTATTGCCGCTGAAGAGATAGTTGTCATCTCCAATGGTAAACTGAAAAAAAATATATAATATAGTCTATGATAAGTTTAGGTATAAAAAGTACTAATGGGGGAGGAGGCATTTTTGTATTTTGCAAGTGTTCTCACTCAAAGATCGATTTCCTTTGATACTGTTGGGGTCTACTTTTATTACTTTTTATTCTACACCGGACATTGACCATGCAACGCTAGGCTAATTTTACTTTTCACTAGAAATTTATGCGGATAATTAATGTTGAAATAAATGATAAATTAGTAAATACTCTTGCTCTGAATCACTTAAATGACAGCGAACTATCTTGTTGCGCGCATGGATTTTGATTGTTGCTCTATGACCCATGCTATTTAAAACGACGGTAAAAGAATGTGATGTATCACCTTCAAGCAACAGTATTTTCAGCGCACGGGTGTGGCAAGTAGGTGTTTCCTTGAGCAAGAAATTTTACACTCATTGCTCAGGTTGGTTCCGTGAACGGATTCGAAAGTGTGCCTATAAGCTTATAGCTTCCTACACAATCGAACTTAATAAATGTCTGTATAAACTAGAAAACAGTATTTATGAAAATTTAGATGAGTGCAATATCACTAATTCTTATTCATTATAAATATGAATAAATAAGCCTGTCTATTCCTTACGGAAGCCATTATTTTCTTGTATACACGTTTCCCCGCGATTCTTTACTCCAATTTCGCTCGTCACACATATTGTTTATTACTTTATTCAAATTGTAGTAAATCAGAAATTTACTTAAAAATCACAATGAATAAAACCTGTGGAAAAGATTGTGCTTGTATTATGGTAGAGAACGTTTATCAAAACTAAAATTTAAAACATACCCATGAGTCAGATGAGGAGTTGTAGTACCGGACAGTGTAGGTTTGCACATAATAACCCGATCCACCTCTTGTCTTGATGGCCGTGACATAGTTCTCGGAGTCGAGGCTCATTTGTAGGTACGACCCGGCATACGTCGATGGTCTCCAGGAATACGAGCTGTGCGTGCCGAGATAGCCATATGAGTTCGGGCGAGCGCTTTGACTCGAACTTGAGCTCATTGACGATCCGGATGCAACAAGCGTTGTTTGCATTGAACCTAAAGATAGCCGTAGATATTTTAGTCTGGTTGATATGTAATAATTTACTTCACATACGATAATAAGTTTTCATTTTTTACTAAAATCAGGATAAGATCATCTGTCTTTGGGTGTCTTAGCGGTATAATACCGCTTAAATTTAGTGATGCGTAGCCGCTGAAATTCTGATTTTATATAACTGTCAAAACAACATACATTGTATAATATTGACTGAAAACTTTAAATACTTAAAATGTTGTACTTAATGAATGAGCGGAAACTTTTTCCGTATATGGTATTAAAGTAAGATAGAATATATTTAATAGTACACACTACTTTGCATTTCAAAGTATCTGAGGGTGTCCCAGTCAGCCTTTATAATGAACGGACCTCAACAATCTGTTTCGGCCAGACTGACTGGTTGGTCTCTATGAAACGCTAGATGATGTACTATTCCTAAAGTCTGAGACCGCATGCATACATTAAATAAGAACTCCTCCAGTTCCCATACTAGAAATTGATCACTCAGACATATAGGGTCTATTCATTCATTTATTTTTTTTTTATTTGTTCAGTTGATATTCCAATTAATTATCTTTAATCTTGAATAAATTTCAAAGACCTAACATTGCTGAATAGCGTACGTAAATCTACATAGAAGACGAAATTTGCTATTTGTTAAGCTTATTTCAGAATGAAATGAAGGTATTTATGGTACCTACCACCAAGACCTCCGTCGGCAAAAATGTTTCCCGAGAACGAAAGCGCATTAGTATGTACAATAGCTATTCGTCCCCCACCTCCCCCACCACCATCCCCGGAACCATCACCGCCTCGTGCTGATATCACACCGGAACCGGAAAGTGTACCGATTTCGAGGTAGACGCTTCCTCCACTTCCGCCACCACCACTTCCGGTGGCATCGCCGCCATTTGCCGAAATCATTCCATTTATTGTTAGGGCGTCTGCATATATATCGAACGTTCCACCGCCTAGACCGGCCCCAGAACCCCCACCTGCACTTCCAGGTTCAGCGGTATTTGAGGTACTATCGTATGTAGGGGCGTCGGACACGGAGAGGAAATTGTTGGCTGCACTACCTCCCCGCCCACCATGGCTACCTGGAATTATAAGTTATGGTTTAATGATAATGAATGTGAATGAAAAGAGATAAACAGACACAATAAAAGTTTTTATGTGAATAAATGTTTTCTTTTTTAAGAAAGATCAAACAGTTTTAAAACATTTAAATCATGGTTTAAAGCAAGTAAGATGTTTAGCCTGATGAATGTGAAATTATTAGACATAAATAATAAATTATGTAAACAAACAGTATTTTAACTTCCATGCAAAATACTAAATCACTGTAACTGAACTATTGTAACCAAAAAACGGCAGAAGCCAAAATGATTCAAGTAATAGGCCAATGAGTCATTTTGTCAACTTTTTTTGTTGAAAATTTAAACAGGGCAGTAAAATAAAACTTTCATGAACTTAGATTTTATGAAATGAAAAACAATTCAAGCAAATTTGTACATGTTATGTGCGATTAATGTCTAATATTGCAATATTTAATGCATTTTCAGAAAAAAATCTTTTATCTAAATTATTATTTGAAATAAAAATAATAATTAATAATAATAATAATATTAGTATAATAATAATAATAATAATAATAATAATAATAATAATAATAATAATAATATAATAATTATAATAATAATAATAACCATCATCAGCATCATAATAATAATAATAATAATAACACATATAATAATGATATCGATAATAATAATGATGATTATTATGATGATATACATGCAGCGTAATTTATTCCTCTAATTTCAATTTTATATATATCTAAAACTCATAAACTGTTACATTGCTATGTTAACATTTACCTAATCTATATAATTACGAATTTTTGTTATTATGGCGATAAATAAATAAATGAATGAATAAATAAATAAGTAAGGGAGTGACTGAATGATTGAATAAACCAATATATTGATCGACCGATCGATCGATCGATCAATCAATAAGATCAATCAATCAATCTGTCGAAGTGTCTTCGCTTTTGATATTCCTAACATTTGAATTTTTTACTGGATATTTTCCCCCCTCATTTCTCATCAAATAAGTAACATATACTTTTAGTAAAACGATGTCGGTTGTATTTTTAAGGAATTTTAGAACAAAACATTGTTAAAATAGTATTTTAGTTAATTAACGGATAGTATAACCACTCAAAGAAATAAACGGACACTCTTGTTGTAATTAACAGCGCGGATCTTGCTTGACTGACCGAAAAAATGGATGTAAAATTTATGATATTAAGGAATATGCCATCAAACTGCTAAACAATGAATAATTATTGTTTCTCATGTTAAAATATTAAAACAGAAGAAAAGACCGAACAATAAGATGATACTTTACCTCCAGATCCGAGAGCATTTCCCCTACCAGTTCCGCCGGAAGCTAAATTGTCGGCTGTTATTTTACCGCCAGCGTGTACATCGACAATATTGGCGCGAATAACGATAAGATCCGATGTCGTTATTGTAATAGTTCCATGAACTATCACTTCATTCTTGTCAAGATCCGACGATAGAGTACATTCCGTGTTTTCAGGAACTTCCAAAGTGTCGGCGGAAACATAATTTGAACAATCGTTAGCACGAGTTCCGCCGATAAAAATCACAAAAGCAAAGCACAGCGTTAAAACGCCGCTTAGCGTCATTTTAAATTCCACAATTTCTATGTATTATGAATATATTTGTTGATTTAATAAAAAATAAGAAATTTCTTTTGGACTGCAAGCGTCGTTATATTGAACGCCCGCAAACTGATCTTTTCTTCCTGGTGATAGGTTATTTTGTATATTCGTTTTACAATAATCGGGAATATCCAATGTCTAAAAGGGGTATCGGGTTGTGTTAGTTTCGAATTTCAATTTAACAAATTTGAACCACGTTTATGTTTTTAAATATATAAGTGCATATATAATTTCAGGTATATCTAATCAAATGAATATATGATATAAATGCACCGACATGAGTCAATGGATCATTTTGATGTGAATTATTTATTTTGTTAAGCTTGAATTATACCCGTAAATAACGTGTCACAATGCAATGTTAATGGCAGCTGTCCAGTTTCAACCGCGCAAGAAGTTTCCAGCATTTTGGTAAATCTGTCGACTTTCGTTATTTATGAGCTAATTTGATCCGCTTCTTGACCGGTATATGTTTTTACGTTGCATGATAAATATGTTTTATGACTATATTGATAAATTTATTCATTTGATTTTCATATAGACATATAGGCAGAATTGAAAATGTTCAATAGAATTTCTTTAATCTCGGCATGTTTTTACAATATAACATAAATAGTTTAAGTGAAAAAAAACATTGGTTGTCGCCGATCTCACTTTTGGGCAATATGCATTAGAATCTGAATCATTTAATTATTAGAGGTCATTTCAAGGGCAGATAACTCATATGCTCGTCTACAATATCTTGTTTTTTACTTATGAATTATGTTTTTCTTTCTATTTTTATCACAATACACAATAACATGCAATTCCATAAACTATTCTGATAAAAATTTTCAGTTTGAAAAAGGGACAGAAATTCTTTTAAAAAAGGGCCATTTTTATGAGAAAAATTGTAAAAGTTTAGGAAAAGTAGGGAAAACGAGCAACCCGCTCTTTGTTCATTCTTGAAATTTGCAAAATGAGTCAAGAGGAAGTAAGGTTCGTGAAAATCTGAAAAAATAAGGTATTGTTCACCTTCAATATGAATTATCTGCCCTTGAATTGAGCAAAAAAGTCCAACTCAGGGGCACATAACTCAATAAACGAGAACGGTGACCCACAATTAGTTTCGCTTAAAATGTTTCTGTTATCATATTTCAATCATATGCCATGTTAAACAAAATCTATGAAACAGTTTTAATTTTGCCTTAAATTCTCTATGAAATCACCCGATAACACATTAAAGTCACAATGGTGTAAATGGTCGCCCGTGTATAAAATATTTAATTTATTCTTTAAAAAAAATAGTTCGCAATAAACCAATAGACAAAAGTTCAACATTAGGGCATGCTTTGTGACCGTGGCTGGCTGATGTTTAGAACTGTAAGTACGGGTGAACCGTCATTAAATTTGAAAAATTGTCTAGATCTTATCCAGTAATAATTCGCTTTTAATTTACCCCCAAACTAACGGGAGGGATTGTGTATTGGATTTGATAAGCGACATTGACAACACATGCCTCTTAAATCAATATACCAACAATAATCTGTATATTTGATATCTTTCATATGTAGATAAGATATTTTACTCTCTGAAGGCCAGGGCTGCGTCTCAAAGAAAGTGTAAAGTATATCCTAAGTCCTAGGACATCAAAACCAACGTTAGGAATAAAATAAGACCGTTTCAATAAATGTTGTTTTTTTTTAAAATTCTGTCATTCACACAAATACTGTAGACTATAATCAGATTCATTCTCCTTAGAACATTTAAGAAATACAACGACATATCCTCTTATTCTCAATGTGTTATTGGTTGTCTGTATTGCTACTTAGAAATTACAAGAGTCATACAATAGGGGTCAGAACATAAGACATTTTCTTTGAAACGCAAAATAATCTTGGTTTTGGTCTTAAGAATAATTTCAGGCTTAGGACTTTCTATGATACTCCAGCTGCCTTGTCTAGTACACCAGTTTAAATCTAAGCCAAGCTTTACGTCAACGCACTATAGTCTCTATATCTTTTTAGAAGCCTGATTCTAACGTGAATCCTTTGTTTGCAGATTCAGGACAGTCCTTTTGATCACGCTTATATCGCCCGTTACAAACATTAAGGGGGACAAAAGTTAAGGTGAAGAATTTGAAAACATCTTAGGTATAAATATAGATGTCATTTATCACATACCCGTGCCGATTTTGCGACTCCGTAAAAAAGGGTATTGCACAGTCGTGTTTTAATTTTTACGTGTGGTCATTTGCTTTATTATACATGTACAAACATACTGCAGTGTAAAGATGCACTAAATGTTAGCGCGTCAATGAAGAATGATTCTTTTGCACTTTAAACAGTCTTTCATTTGGGTATGTGATAAATAGAATATTATATTTGTGCAGGTTCATTACTGAATTTATTGAACTGTTGAATAAAATTACATTATGCTCCCAGAATTTCCCATATGATTTCATTCAACTCGTTTAATACATTCAGTATTGAAACTACACTCATTCTGTATATTCAACAAAAATTCGAAAATTCATTTGAAGGCTAAAGAGTGAGTAAAAAAATAATTATTTTTAAGGGATACCCAAGATGCTACGAGGGCTGTTCAAAAAGTTCGTGGACTGCGGCTCTACTGTTCACATCTTTTAATTTGCGTATATGATTTAACAAGAGACATATATGAAAATATGTCCTTAATAAACAGTGAAAAAATCAATACAATATGTTTACAAATAACAATTCTGTGACAGTTACAAATCACAAGGGGTGCACAATCCGGCGCACGCTGATGATGAAACAAAATGACGTTCGTGACGTCGCAATATAAATGAAACATTTTGCCAGCGTCATTGTTTCTGAAAGTACTCTGTTTAGTGTTCAATATCTGCGAATCATATACCAAAACCATTTTTCTGTTTGTGATGATGACCCGAGATATAAAGTGGTCATCTTTTCGCTCCATTCTCCGTATAAAGGTCCGAGTGCCGCATACTTTCCACTCTTTATCGGGATTTTTGAGTAAGTTCGATACTTAACGGACAGTGTTAATAACTTAATTCAATTGTTGATTTATAGTATCAATTTGAAACCGCCCTCGTCCGATCATTAAACAATATGATTATCAATGATAAAGAAAAATATTTTATTAACTGACAATTATTCTATGCGGTTAATGTACTGAACACCGGCTAGCAATTATTATCAAACGAACCAGGGAAAATACACGTAATACAAATAATAACTACAATTATTTATTGTAAATATACTTATATCCTGATGAATGAAATAAAATATTATTTTAATTAAATTAAATTGTTTTGTCAGAAGTGAATGCATAGACCAGATGCAGAAATTAAACATGTCGGACATATCGCAAAACTTTCATAATGTCTGGACTTTTGTAGATCTTTTGCAATTGACGTTACAAACGTCCGAACAATTTGCCGCTAAAAATTATCCGTCGCCCTTTCTGCCTGTGAGCATGTATTTGCCGTATTTGAATCGCTTGCGCGACCTGAAACCAAGAGACTTGCTCGCCAACTCATTGTTCTTCGTTAATTTAATCACCTCATAAAAATATAAAGGAGTATACCACATTTATTGGTAAAATGTCCGAAAGAGCGAATTTCTAGTTTTTAAACGGGCTTTATCCTTCCCAACTTACCCGTCTGTCTACTGCTGCTCAAAACCTTTTTGTTCAGCTATTCAACGTCCAAACGACGTCAAATTTCAGATTTATGTCATTTAAACATCAATAGATGATTACTTGTATTTTA
The DNA here is from genome assembly GCF_026571515.1 of Ruditapes philippinarum. Lineage (NCBI taxonomy): Eukaryota > Metazoa > Mollusca > Bivalvia > Venerida > Veneridae > Ruditapes > Ruditapes philippinarum. The sequence continues at coordinate 77,904 of NW_026852328.1, read as the reverse complement.
CTTCATAAAACAATCATTCACTTTGTTTCAACATTTGTTTATATTTAAACATTATATGAAATTTTCGGCGTGCGCCGATGATGCGTTGCCATGGTTATTAAAGTGCACATAACTCGTAAAGGAAATAAAAGTTAACAATAAAAGTAAATCTTACTTTTAGAAATAAAGACACTCTTTCGATTCATATCCACTAAGGGTGTTTTTATGAACCATGAAAAAAATGACAGCAAAAATCCACGAACTTTTTGAACATACCTCGTACATGCTCAGTTACACAAGAAACTGCACATGTGAGCTTGTTAACATGAATTTTTTTACAATCACTTGACCAAAATATTACTGCCTGTCCCTTTACTTTATATCGATATCAGTTATAATTGTAAATACTTGTGACAATTATAATTGTTTTTCTTTTAAAATATCGGAGGGTAAAAAATGTGTTTTTGTAAACTTTTTTTTCCAGTTACGTGACAATTTATAATTATATTTTGATGCTTCCACTTCGTTTAAAGACCAAAGTTTGTCTACGGATCCACGCAAATGTATCTTTTGAAGACTGCGTTGACCTGACGTGACGTCATCTGAGGACGATTGGAATGGTGTTTCATTCAAATATGAAAGTATTCCACCAAGTATCCAAAAGCAAAACCGCATTCACAAAAATCATAAGGCTGCAAACCTCAATGTTTCACTTCTCTGCTTTTTATAAGAAAAAATATATATTACTTCTTTAGAAAGAGCAAATATATATTTTGTGATGTTTAAATAAAGGTTTTAGAACATGTTAGACGAAAAAAGTAACGACAAATGTGAAATTATTTGTCATTAAAGATGTTGTAATTAAGGTTGTATACCACACTTAAGTGAAATTATATATATGTATATAATTATGATTATAAAACAATTTTCAAATATCGAAGAATATGTAAAATATGTACTGCAAATATTTATACATATTATATGTAATCATTAAAATTATGCATTCATTTTTTACTTGGATTTTATAAAAAATAATTTTTTATTACCTCACTTTATTTACATGAAATTTTAAATTCGGCAATATCATTATAGATAATGCTTTTTAGAACTTACAAAACTGATAAATCTTAATTTGAGCATCATATTTATGATATAAAAGCATACAAAATTTGTGTTACAGGATCTTTAAAGTAGTAAAATGTAAACTAAGTAGTATCTTGACTTCTATACAAAATACTAATTTACTATTACTGTACTTATTGCCAACACGCAACGAAGAAAATGTTGGTTTTGGTAATTAGCCAATGTGCATTTTTTTTCGAATTAAAAAAATAAATTAAAGGCTTTTTAGGAGCATAAATGAAAGCATATTTTAGGCATAATGGGCCTTTAATTGAAATTATATTTTTCAGAAAACACACCGCAGATATAAAGCGCAGTAAGTTTTTTTATTATGTTAAATAGGTTTTTCTCAAATATCCATAAATTATGTTCAATCAATTTCTTTTTACCATACGGCTGCCATGTTAAGGAATAAATTATGCAAATAATGATAGCTAGAACAAGTATCAATTTGTCCGAAAATAAATAATATTAAACAAAAATCTTTTAAGTATAGAACCCTATTATGGTTTATCGGCATATTAGCCCTTGAATGAAAATATTGAAAATGCGAAAGAACGATAATAAAAAAAAAATGCGATGAAAAAAAACATGAAAAGACGATGATAAATAGTTACGTGAAAGTACGATGTTGAAAACGAGGACCTACGATCATGATGAAAAGGGGAACAAACGATAATGCAAACGCGATAGGCGGAAATACGATGATGAAAAAATGAAGAAACGATAATGCAAGCGCGAAAAGGCGGAAATACGGTGATGAAAATATGAAGAAACGATAATGCAAACGCGAAAAGGCGGAAATACGGTGATGAAAGTGTGCAGAAACGATAATGCAAATGCGAAAAGGCGGAAATACGGTGATGAAAAAATAAAGAAACGATAATGCAATCGCGAAAAGGCGGAAATACGGTGATGAAAATATGAAGAAACGATAATGCAAACGCGAAAAGGCCAAAAACGATGATGAAAGTATGAAGAAACGATAATGCAAACGCGAAAAGGCGGAAATACGGTGATGAAAAAATGAAGAAACGATAATGCAAGCGCGAAAAGGCGGAAATACGGTAATGAAAATATGAAGAAACGATAATGCAAGCGCGAAAAGGCGGAAATACGTTGATGAAAGTATGAAGAAACGATAATGCAAGCGCGAAAAGGCGGAAATACGGTGATGAAAGTATGAAGAAACGATAATGCAAACGCGAAAAGGCGGAAATACGGTGATGAAAGTATGAAGAAACGATAATGCAAACGCGAAAAGGCGGGAAAACGGTGATGAAAGTATGAAGAAATGATAATGCAAACACGAAAAGGCGGAAATACGGTGATGAAAGTGTGCAGAAACGATAATGCAAATTCGAAAAGGCGGAAATACGGTGATGAAAAAATAAAGAAACGATAATGCAATCGCGAAAAGGTGGAAATACGGTGATGAAAATATGAAGAAACGATAATGCAAACGCGAAAAGGCCAAAAACGGTGATGAAAGTATGAAGAAACGATAATGCAAACGCGAAAAGGCGGAAATACGATGATGAAAGTATGAAGAAACGAAAATGCAAATGCGAAAAGGCGGAAATACGGTGATGAAAGTATAAAGAAACGAAAATGCAAGGGCGAAAAGGCGGAAATACGGTGATGAAAATATATGAAGAAACGATAATGCAAGCGCGAAAAGGCGAAATACGGTGATGAAAATATGAAGAAACGATAATGCAAATGCGAAAAGGCGGAAACACGGTGATGAAAGTATGAAGTAACGATAATGCAAACGCGAAAAGGCGGAAATACGGCGATGAAAATATGGAGAAACGATAATGAAAGCGCGTAAAGGCGGAAATACGGTGATGAAAATATGAAGAAACGATAATGCAAACGTGAAAAGGCGGAACTACGGTGATGAAAATATGAAGAAACGATAATGCAAATGCGAAAAGGCGGAAATACGGTGATGAAAGTGTGCAGAAACAATAATGCAAACGCGAAAAGGTAGAAATACGGTGATGAAAAGATGACGAAACGATAATGCAAACACGAAAAGGCGGAACTACGCTGACGAAAATATGAGGAAACGATAATGCAAACGCGAAAAGGCGGAAATACGATGATGAGATTATGAAGAAACGATAATGCAAAACACGAAAAAGCTGAAATACGGTGATAAAAGTATGAAGAAACGATAATGTAAATGCGAAAAGGCGGAAATACGATGATGAAAATATGAAGAAACGATAATGCAAACGCGAAAAGGCGGAAAAACGATGATGAGATTATGAAGAAACGATAATGCAAAACACGAAAAGGCTGAAATACGGTGATAAAAGTATGAAGAAACGATAATGCAAACGCGAAAAGGCGGAAATACGATGATGAAAATATAAAGAAACGATAATGCAAAACACGAAAAGGCGGTAAAACGATGATTAGATTATGAAGAAACGATAATGCAAACGCGAAAAGGTAGAAATACGATGATGAAAATATAAAGAAACGATAAAGCAAAACACGAAAAGGCGGTAAAACGATGATAAGATTATGAAGAAACGATAATGCAAACGCGAAAAGGTAGAAATACGGTGATGAAAACATGAAGAAACGATAATGCAAACGCGAAAAGGCGGAAAACGATGATGAGATTATGAAGAAACGATAATGCATACGCGAAAAGGTAGAAATACGGTGATGAAAGTATGAAGAAACGATAATGCAAAACGCGAAAAGGCTGAAATACGGTGAATAAAGTATGAAGAAACGATAATGCAAATGCGAGAAGGCGGAAATACGATGATGAAAATATGTAGAAACGATAATGCAAACGCGAAAAGGCGGGCATGCGGTGATGAAAATATGAAGAAACGATAATGCAAAACGCGAAAAGGCTGAAATACGGTGATAAAAGTATTAAGAAACGATAATGCAAATGCGAAAAGGCGGAAATACTATGATGAAAATATGTAGAAACGATAATGCAAATGCGAAAAGGCGGACATGCGGTGATGAAAATATGAAGAAACGATCATGCAAATGCGAAAAGGCGGAAATACGGTGATGAAAGTATGAAGAAACGATAATGCAAACGCGAAAAGGCGGAAATACGATGATGAAAATATGAAGAAACGATAATGCAAACTGGAAAAGGCGGAAATACGGTGATGAAAATATGAAGAAACGATAATGCAAACGCGAAAAGGCAGAAATACGATAATGAAAGTATGAAGAAACAATAATGCAAACTGGAAAATGCGAACGCATGATGATGAACCTGCAATGGGGATTTCGCGTGTTCATCATTGTGTGTGTGTGTGTGTGGGGGGGGGGGGTAATTTTCTTATTTCTTCGTTGTACTTTATTTTTCGTGATCATGCTTTCAGATTTTCGTCATCGTAATTCTGTAATTTCACGTTTCGCATTTCAGATTTTTTTTAAGTCATACACGATGGCCATAACGGGATTCCGTATAAAACGCCGTATATTTTCATTTCATAGTAGGGCTAGGTTATTATCAATATGTCATGCAATAACGGCGTGCACATGTCAGTGCGTGGTATTATTTGTTAATGAATTCTTTTTTCTTCTTTATTTATTCCATAAATTGCAACTTATATATTTTTATATATAATGTTAATATTAATAGTTTCCAATTTCGTATTTTTAATAAGCCATATCTATTAAATGGCTTAATTTATTCAAGCATAGTTAATTAAATTTCTTTCCTTACATTTATTTTCTGAAAACGAAATGAAAAGCTGATTTCAAAAAACGAAAATGGCCCAGCTCATAATTATTGCCAACGGGTTTCCGAATTTCTGTTCCAGATCAGATAAGGCCTTTCTATTGAGTGTGAATGTCTTTTTGAATACGTTAATGTCATAAGACACGATATGCATTAACAATGCGACTGTTGTAGTCTTTAGTTTTTATCTACAATAAGAAAGTTATTTTGTGCTCAAAACGGGTATCTTAATTACAGAAATTAGATATAAGATACAATATCTATTATTTTGGATCTCGGTCATTAACAATCGCAATAATTCAAGATATCGGTCGGTCAAATTATTGAAATAAATATAACGAGGATTTGTAATTTGGGCCGCGTCACGACAAAACCAACATAATGGGTTTGCGACCAGCATGGATCCAGACCAGCCTGCGCATCCGCGCAGTCTGATCAGGATCCATGCTGTTCGCTATCAGTTTCTCTACTCGTTATAGGATTTGTAAGCGAACAGCATGGATCCTGATCAGACTGCGCGGATGCGCAGGCTGGTCTGGATCCATTCTGGTCGCAAACCCATTATGTTGGTTTTGTCGTGACGCGGCTCATTTCTTTTTGAAAGCAAAAAGGTACTGTTATAGTGAAATTATCTGCCCGTTGTACTTATAAAATTACAAAGATTAAAACTTTTTAGGTTGTTACTTTAATTACACACCAATCCCCGTGTTCATTCAGCCTTATGGATCAGAGTCAAGATCAGGAACAAAATACAAATCTCAAAAACTTACCTTTGTATATTCTCGTAGATTCAAATTTCAATGTTAACTTGAAAGAGTATGTTTATAAAAAAAAAATTGGAGACAAAAATATTATTGAATAACAAGATATGTGCGTTTGGCAGTTTGTCTAAATATTGGTCTTGATCCTAAAATTGAATCTTATTTTGATCCATTTATTATTGTTTTTGTATTGTAATTTCTAAAGTCGGTCCCAAAATAGGTGCGTTTCCTTAAAAGTTACTTATCTTTTATACATGTATTTTGTATATGTACCATCACGGATTTATATATATGTAATATAAATCCGTGGTACCATATTATTTTAGCTTTATATATGGGGGTGGGGGTGGGGTGCAGTGCGGTTTCTTAATACAATCAGGGTTATTTGATCCTGATCTTTTTCTCTGATAACACAGTGACTGTTATATATTAAATTCTAAATAGAAGATGTTTAAATTTATATTATGCAAGCCTCTGTCGAGTATAAAATTATTTTATTCAATGTGTGTGTAATAACTTAAGTAATGAATCTACACGAAAGGAATACATTGCATTCTATACATAAAAAAACTGAAAAAATACTCCTTTTTTGTTATTGACGCGTCTAAAGTGTAACGCTAACATTTTAGCGTGACTTTACGCTATCAAACTCCAATCTCCACACAATGATCTCCCCTTCGGCGTAGATCTCTGCCACCAAAGTCCGATATATCAGAATTTCTGATATACTATATTTTTTCATAAATTGTTTTATCTACTGCTTTTATCTATCAGATAAATTTTCTCTCATTTATTTAACAATGTTTATGAATAAATATAGAGGATATTTGTTTGTTTGTGTGTAAGATGAAATTTTATTTCATCGAGTGAGCTTTAAAAACAGTATTCTCACGAGTGGCGTAGCCACGAGTGAGAATACTGTTTTTATAGTTCACGAGATGAAATAAAATTACATCTTACACAACAAACAGACAAATTTTATTTTTATTTTATGCTTGAAAACAAGTTAAAACGAAATTTCCATAATTTTAACGTTAATATTAAAATCTGTTTCCCCCATTGAGAGCCCCATTTAGACGGAATTTCTCTTTTAAAACAAGAAGTCTTGAGCTGAAAAATAAGTCCGCCAATCAAGGTTAAATGACGGTGATATTTATTCATTTTATTAAAAAAATATGAATGATCGCTTGTTCAAACAATTCTTGCAGGAGAAAATTCCAACCATCCATCCATATTTCTGTTACTTACTGCGAATTTATATTAGACCTGGCTTTCTAAAATGTAAACGGCAGCCATTTTTTAAAGTTGTGTATTTCATGGGAGGAAAATAATTGTGTAAGATTCAGAAGGATATAATTTGGATTTGTTAGTCATACACCTTTTTAAAAGAAAGAAAACTTATTTGAGGATTGTAAAGGACAAAAAATAAGTGTTGACAGAAGTGAAAACATTCAGAAAAGGAGCAAGGAAAATGGAAAACTTGGGTTGTTTTACTTATTTTACAAGTGATGGCTGTCAATGCTTTTCAATTTTTCATAAAGCATACGGCAGTTATTGCTCGTAGGATACTTTAATATGCCCAAATGTCATCAAGAGCAGTTTTGCATGGGGAAGGAATGTATTTTTCAGACTGTAAAAACGAAACAAAAAAATTTAGAGACGAAATTTGGTGATTGGAATTTGAAGGAATAGAAGTAAGTTTTCTCTCTGTGTTACTTTTGACATTTAAGTTATTTATCTATTTCAGCTTTGCTATTTCTTTTAACAGCCTGACATTGTCAGAATTGTCCGTAAAAATAAAATTGAGGTACACATGGGGAAAATCTTAAAAAAGTAGTTTCGTCATTGAAAAAAGTGAAATTATATTTTGATAATTTTCACTGTGAAATTATCAAATATAATTTTCACGGATAAATCAGTAATCCACTGAAAAGCATAAAATAAAAATAAATAATATGAATATTTAGAAATAATTTTAAAAATTATGAGATTATTTTCTACCGAGACGATATTTTGATATTTTATATTTTTTTAGCTTTTGAATTTATTTTCGTTATTTTGTATACTTTTGATAATTCTTTGATAAACTATATCGAACGTAGGCACCAAAAGTTAAAAATAAAACAGAAAGAGAAAAATAACGTTAGATTTTCTTTGTAACGGTCGATATTTACATTTGAATTTCGACGTTACGTCATGTGACTTTCATCATCATGTGACGTCTTTGAAGGCAGCGATTACAATTCTGCCAAGGGAGGTAATCACTGTTTGATCAACAGTGATTACCTCCCTTTGCAGATTGTGAGATCACTGCGTAGGAGATTGTTACGCCATACATGACGTTACGTTAAAATAATATGCACGGCCGTGCAATACCATTTTACGGAGTAGCATTTAAGCGCCACGGATGTGTGATATTGCGTATTTTCCCTCTACTTTAAAGTACATTGTACCGTTATATCCATAGGCACTTGGTTTCGGGATAAAATAACCCTTTGAGAGGTTTGTAGAACTCAAATATAATTGAATGTTACATTTTTTTTAACGTAGATGTCTCTTTTCTAAAACCGTCATTTTTCCGATATTACTAAATTTTAGTTATATCGGAAAAATGACGGTTTTAGAAAAGAGACATCTACGTTAAAAAAATTGTAACATTCAATTATATTTGAGTTCTACAAACCTCTCAAAGGGTTATTTTATCCCGAAACCAAGTGCCTATTGTTATATCGAACAGTCAAGACACAAAATAGTTAAGAAGTCGGTCATCTAAACTCAAGGCAATATATATGTATATTTACATGTATATCATTTATCTTGCCTGATGATGCCTGTCTAAGGGGAGAAAGAAATCTTCTGTCATTTAGCCTATATGCAGTACCCTTTGGCTGAGATTTAAATATATGTACGCCCGGGCCCTGTACCAGGAGTTTGAAAAAGTCCCTGATGGTGGGGTGTTCTTTTTTGTCTACTGACTGGTACATACCGTTTCTTTCACACTATCGAAATAATCCTGATCAATATGAGTAGTGATAAATATTTACGTGTATTGGCATGCTACAGTGCACGTGCTTCTGACGTAGTTCACATGACATCCGGGCAACTATTGAATTTCAATTAACAATTTCCGGTATAAATTCGTGATCCGGTTATAATTGGTGAACTTGTGTGAACTCGTTGTTGATAAATAAAAATTGTTTATAAATTAGTTGAAATAATGTTTATACACGCATTTACAAATAATGGACACGCAATTAATATTAGTATTATATGGAATTTTAAATGCACGCTTCGCGTTTGGTGGTAATTATCTGTTTTTATATCATTTCTTTACATTTACACGCGGCCTTATGATGCTAATATTTCAATTCTATTTTTTTTTTGTTTTAAAAAAAGATTCTTTAGAACATCTGCACTCAAGAGATTTGGAAAAGAACTGCCCGTCACCATTATGGTTCTTTTCCCGCCACAGACTTGGGTTCCTTTTATCAAGCTGGTTCTACTGAGGTACATATTAATTATGAGCCAACCGTTTTTATGATAAAACCAAATAAACCTAAGTACAAGTGAACTTTGTTTCTCGTCCGAACTCAGCCTTTACTGCTATAATTATTTTAAGGACTCACAAATTACTATACTATGTTGTGCGCACGAGATAAATAAAAACACACACATAGTCTGTGCCACCGTAGTAAACGGCACATTATTTATGTACTTATTTTTAAGATTGTAGAAACCGACATATCATCCTGTTTTAGTCGGATTTGGTAATAATGTACATAAGTGAGTAGTACATAAGTGACATGTTTAAATTGATTATGATTTTCAGGCATATGTTCAATCGTGATTTTATCGAAACAGACTTTGGATATCAAATATATACATTCGTTATACATTATTAAAGATTACACCCTGTGTTTTAGAATACATATAAAACAACATGATAGAACTATTTTTATTTCGTATTCAGTCCGAGGTTATCATGAATAATAGCAGAGATGTTCCGATTGTTATTGGCTCTTTGGTTTTGAATTCCGTAATACCTCTATTTGACTCTTCCAAACTCAAATTTGGACTAGTCCATTACACAAATTCAGTAGGGTAAGCGTTTACTTTCATAATTATAGATACAACAATATCAATCCAATCGGACAACGATTGTGGAGGAGTATACAGTCTGAAGGCCGGTGCCCTACTGATCACCTACCACGGAACGAGGCTGTATGATTGTACGTTTACAATAGATTCAAACGACTCGACCAAGAAACTATGTGCTCATTTAGAAACGATTGATATCCCGTCATGTGAAACAACAATCAAACTCTATGGATATAACGGCAAGAATGATGATCGTGTTGATTTTCAAGCAAGTTTGAGTTATTTTGTGTTCTTCATATGAGAACTAGGTTAAAGTGACATTATGCTCATTTTTTTCACTGTCAAGTGCAAAAATGAGTTGATTTGGTTATATACTTTTAAAGATTGGCTATTATAATGTTAATTGACCAATAATTAATGGTGGAAAATGTGCATGATACAATATAAAAAGCTTTGACCCCAGCGACGCTTCGTATACTCATTAGTTAATTACAGAAAAATAGATTATATTTTCTAATGATGATGATAAGAAATTTACCTACCATATACACCATGTATAAATACGTTCAATTTTTTTTTGGACCGGAAACTGTTTATATAGTAGATATATTCATAGACTTAATAACATGTAAAACTACATATTTGTGTTTCTTTACCAGCTTTTATGTCGGAACTTTATATTTATGTATTACTATTAGTTGCACCAATGGTTATTTGAAAATATATGTTTACACTTCATGGAATATTTTTGATTTATTGATTTATCTAGATAGATAGATAAATAACAATTATTTACGATGTCATCTCATTTCAGACATATACATGCGGTTCGACAGACACAACAGAATTTTGTCCAGCACGTGTCACGAGGTTGCACGTGACATTCAAACATCCGGGTCTTCAAAACAGTGACGAAGTTCGCCTGAAAATATCATACGAATCCGACAGTAAGTTGTTCAAATTGAAGAATTTTATTGATAATCTTTGTAGAATAAATACAGACACATTAATGCATATAAATGTAGAATCGATTGTAAAAGTGATCAAGAACGTCTAAACTTTTATAAAAAATTTAAGAGTAGGCCTATTAAAATGGACTTAAAATTTGGTCTTGATTTACTTGTAAGTTTTACTCAACTCTTAAGCAGTATCAGACAAAACGAACAAACGGTAAGAAGCTGAAATCAAATCATACCAAATCATAAAATGTATTCTAAGCTAATAAGTTAACTGTGAGCATACGGGATAGTTTGATATTGACAAAATAAAATATCTTTTATTTCACAATGATTCTTTGTCAATTAACCATAAAAGATTTACACCCGTAGACCTAAAGCCTGTTCAAAATGACTTTTATTCTTTGAAATCAAGAAAAATTTTCTCATTCATTTTCACTTAGATTCTTATGCTAAATGACTTCAAAATATACATGTACATCAGAAACACCTTAAATAGTCTGCCTATTGTTCAGCAAGTTAGAGTTTTAGAACAACTTAAATTAAAAAAAAAAATACCGGTACACGTGCCATTTTAAAAAAGATGTCAGTATACAAGACCTTATTGTTGAACGTCATTTTAAAACGCCAATTAAAATTGTCAAAATATTTATTTCGAAGAGAATAGCACGAAATATAATGAGGGGTTACCTTATTAAAATATTTCAAGCGGTGAAGTAAATAGCTTAATGTTACAAGCCTACAAAGATTTTTTTTGCCCTTTTTTGTAACAAAATAAAGAAGGTCATAAACATGGTCTATGAACTCAATATTCAAAAGTGCAAAAAATATTGAGAATGTAATTATCTTCCTTTATTATCTGTTAATTGAATCACAGAAAATCTATTCAGCGTGATAATTAGTGAAAATTGGAGTACTTTGACACAAAGAATGACATAGGTTTTCCTGATGAAAGAAAAGAAAATGCGTAAATGTGGAAACTTCAACAAAATAATTATAAATGATCCTTTACACCAAAACAATTTTTCTGGACACCTTTCAAGAATTCGAATGTTTTTGGACGATGACGTTACTGAGTTGCTATGGGAATTATGTTTAAAATGCTGGTATAAAGTCTGGAAAAACAACAAACATTTGTTTTTTATTTGGTTATAGAACCTATGACTCTCCAACCAAGTACATGTATATTTTTTACCTGTAGATTGTTACAAAATACTAAAAAATCATATTTTCAGACAAATTTTACATTTATAATTGCCTTTACTACTCCAATTTTAAAATTTACTTAATTAAGATGACGTCATGACGTTCGCTAAACATACAGTTTACATCAAGAAAAAAATGGAATTGTAGAGAACAACTGAGACGGGATTTTTAAATTTTCAACATTTTTGTGACATTGTTCTACAACAAATTATAATCTTGATTGTTTTTGGCACTAAATCTGGTACTTCTGCACTCAACTAAATCATCCATTAATGTAAATTAAATACCTTACAAAATGCACCGTTTAGTACTACAGCAAGTTTATTTCCTTACCAAAAACGCTATGATTATACCTTTTTTATAATATATAATTGATTCTCCAATCATTTTAAACATATCATGTGTTATTTGTAAGGCTTAAGTTACTAGTACACGAGGACTTAAACAATGAACAATATAAATAGTCCGCTTATTATGGCGACCGCTTTATGTCATTTTGCAAGTTGATATAGTTCCTGCGTTTCAAAGCAGGGTTTGCGTTATAAATGATTAAAACTCTAAAGTTATACGTTCAATCGTTGATACAAGTAACAGAAAAAGCACGGAAACACTTAGCTTTCTGATTTGTACGACCGGGGCGTAGAAAAGGTTTCAAAACTATGATACAATGCTACAACTGAAGTTCTTGTTGAATATACTTTATAACATTTTCCTATAGCTTTTATTTCTTGGACAAATTCTTATCTATTTTTTTGACATTTTCCGAAAATCATTGTGAACAATTTTGTAACAATGTCTGCTATAACAGGGAAAAAACAGGCCACATCTCAAGAAATACATGTTTATATGTACCTCTATTTAATGTTTGTTCACATGATGATGAATTTAAATGTTTCAATGTTTAGGCAACATCCTAATTTGGTCCATAGAAGTAAAAAAATGATACTTTCGCAATTAGATTGCGCGATAGTAGTTGACATTACACAAATCATAGAATTTTCGTAAAAAGCACAATATTCTGGAGCCTATAGGTTAAACACCATTGGTCTGATTTCGTTGTTGGTTCAAAGCCCTTACCCGCAAGAGGCCCGCATGCATTGTTGCTTTTTGAATCGGTGATTTGTTCATTCTAGATATAACATCTTAGAATTTTCGAAAAGAAAACACAATTTTCTGGAACTAAGCGTTAATTTAAACACTATTTTTCTGTTTCTGTTGCGGATTAGTCCTTGCGTTAGTTCAGCCTGACATTGCATACAGTGTACATGGAAAATGTATAATATTGCTTAAATAACGAGGTTCATGTATGTAATTTGTATGACAGCCAAATGCAATGGTTGATCTTGTTTCGTATGAATGATGTTGTCTGCGTAACAAAGAATTAGGCTCTTATATAATGTCTATTTAAAAAAAAACAACAACAACAAAAAACCAACAACAAAAACAACAACAAATATGAATAAATAACTTATTATGAATAAATAGAGGATATACAAGTTTTTTCTATAAAAACATGATTTATTTTCATCGAGTGGTATGAAAATAAATATTTCATGAGTGGCGGTAGCCACGAGTGAAATATGGTAATTTTCATGCCACAAGATGAAAATAAATCATGTATTTATAGAAAAAACTTGAATTTTCTGTTTATTATGTACATTTTTCTCTTTTTTGCGATAAAATTTGAAAAACTTTCCCTTAAATTTTGTGTGCTGGTAGAATTTAAAAGAGAGTAGTCCGGCAAGACACCAGTGAAAATACGGAAAATATGTTTCACTGCAGTGAAAAATAAATTTTTACAGTGAAAATACGGAAAATGAAAATACGCATTTTATTTCATCAATATTTCTCAATATTTCATTTATAAGTATATAATAAAAGAATTTATTTGAAACAGAAACTTTTACATGATAAAGAGACAACTGCTCATAAACGCTGTCAGAGATATACGCAAGAGTTGTCTTTCTTTAAATATTTTGCACACATTGAACACACGGTATTCGACCGTACACCGGATATAAACATGTTTTGAGTTTATCAACTCTATACTTTTTACGCATCTTCTTTATACTAAGGGAAACAGAAAATCAAATCCAGATTAAATTAGTGAATTAATTAACTCGATTCCTTTCTTACCTTGTTTTCGAGATTCTTTATTGCCAGAATACGCAAATCTCCGCTGAACTGTCTTGATGTTGATACTGTTGTGAAGCGACTATGGCGGGACTTATAAGTGACGTCATTTTATGTACCAGATTATAATAAACTATCTCTCCAGAGTATTGGAATGATATATGATAAAAGAATAATGTTTTTTTTTTCTTTTCAGAAACCTATATTTATTTAATAATTGGTTTCGTTGCCATCGTAATTGTTAGTGTTGCCGTGCCGGCGTTTCTTATTATACGTTATAAAAGACGTAAACGTATAGACAATATCAATATCCAACGCCGGTATCTGATAGCAACAATATGTAAGTAATATTTTCTAATTAAATCTTTAACTTAATAATAACTTAATAATAACTTAATATTTAACTATTTTATTTCTCTTTTTCTTATAAAATCAATGTTTATTTGAATATGAAGTAAAGCCACAATCATTCATTTAAGATAATGATACAATTTTTTACCCCACCAGATATAACGTGCTCAAGATGAGCTATTGTCATCAATCACCGTTCGCTGTTCGTCCGTCCGCCCACAAAACTTTGTAACTTTGAGTGACATCTACTTTTCAACCATGCTTCAGATGAACTAATGAACCTCTGCATAAATGATCTTTAGGTGGTCCTTTACAAAATTTGCTAAAATGGTTCCATGTTTAATACAAAAATAAGACTTTAATGGCATCTCCTCTTGTACTGAATTGATAACGATAAACATACAAATGGTTAATGCATTAATTTTATTACTAATTACCCACAGTGGAATGATAGTATTGAATAATGCATTTGATACATGTAGTTGAAAAGATGTCAATGTTCTAAACTTTGACATGTGCAGGTCCTTGAATAACATTATAAAATATTCGATTCTTTCTTCTTTTACAGCATAGTTGTCAACATAAGCAACTAAAGAGTGACATGGACAGTGTACGCTTAAATGATGATGATTTGTTTTGAATATACATTGTATCTATAAGCCAGTTTTAATATCACGAGCTAGCATTGTTAAATGTTTACCACTGCGGTGTGTTGGTGTGTTTTCTACGGTGTCCAGTTAGAGCCATCGCGACGCACACATGGCTTACAATGGAGGAACACACATTGCATTGTGCAATTACGAGTATTAAATGTAAAGTTGCACCACCCAATAAAACAAGAATCGTTTTTCAGGAGCCTTTCCTTCAGTATTGTAAATATGTTATATCCGCTACGGTATATGTTTTTGCTCATGAACTATTTGACTTCTCTGGACTTAATTATACGACGAGTCGTGAACCAGCCAGGAGTTGCCACTTTTATAATAAATTTGATATAGTGTTAAGATAATTCAGTTATGCATAACAAACTAAAGTCATCAAACAAAAAAATATGGATGCGAAAATGAAGGACTTATTTATTTCTTATATTATATTTTGTTAAAGATACGTCGTTTTAAATATTTAAGTACAAGGTACCAAAAGGCAAAAATCAGATACAGCCAATGTGCCTCACATTTACCGAGGAATGACGGAAAGAGCCGAAAAGTTCCGATTAAAACCGATGCCTATATAATTATCCTTGGATTTGTTCTCAAGCAATCTCTTCGACGTTTTTTTTCTTCTTCCTTGTTATATTAGTCGTTCTTCTTATTTCTAATCCATAGATCCCTAACCTGTCTAATTTTATTTATCAGATAAGTGGATACAATAAGAATTTCACCACAATATATTTTTTAACAAAAGTGCACATGTCCGTGTTTGTGCTCAAATCTATTGCTATTTAAATAAAAGGTCAGTGTAGGGATCTAATCACTCAAAATCTACATTTTATTGTTTACGTCAACCTGTTCACATTTTAAATAATTTATTAAATATTATCACGCATCAGTGAACTATCTACATCCTTTGACATTGCTACATTACGATAATATTATGACCAATTATCCCTTTTTAACGTCAGAGATACGATCTTTAAAAAAAGCCACCACCCTTAATGACATAAATGAATAGACCAGTTACAATGTAACAGGAAGAGTTTTTTTCAAATTATTTATCTTGTAATAAAAAAAAAAAAGAAAAAAAAGAGCAAAAACAATTTGTTTGTAAAGGACACTGAAAATAAAGAGATTTATGACAAAATTTACTTTAACAGTTAATCTTCTTATATTGTTAAGCTAGGTAACTTCTAACTAACGACTATTTAAGAGGTTTTCCCATTTATTCTTTTAACCACATGTGAGAACTTTTTAGCTTTAAAACACGAGCAGTATCAAAGTCGATTTACTGTTGCACATCGTTCTTTTATGCACGTTAGTATACATGTATATAAGTCAGTGCTTAAAGTTTAGTTTTACATCTCAAAAACACATATTGTGGTAAAAACAAAACAAAAAATAAACCAATAGAAACGGCAACAAAAAACAAACAGCAACAAAAAACAAACAAACAACAGCAAATTAACAATACACCGACTTTTCTCAGCAACAACAAACGAACAGAAGAAAAGCAACAATAAATAACAGTATGTTGTTTTTAATATAACAAAAACAATCACATTCTAGACCCCTTATGTACAAACATATAAACGGACAGGAGACAATATACGTGATATATGATTGATTGTGACTCTTATACATGTAAAATATCACGTGACGGTTAAATATTCATTAAAGGCCCCGTAAATGCTATTATTTTTATTTCTTAAAAACCTTTTTTCGTATGTTGTTACAGTTTCCACAAAATACTCATTTGCCATACAAATGAAATACATTTTGCTTGTTTTGCTCTGTTGGCAATTCGTATAATTTAAGCGAATTAGTATTTGGAATGGGCATAATGTCACTTAAATATACAAGACTTAAAAACAATACTTGAAATGTAAAGTAGAAGTTAAAAATATATTACTAATACACCTACATATTCAAAATACATTTTATTTATTTTTAATTTCTTTTTTTGATTTTGTAAGGTGTTTAGTATTTATGTGCTTCGTTATGAGTAAAAAAGACCTTGAAAGTTATTTTATTTTCAACACATCATCTGATGTGTTTAAGAACATATATTAGAGATAGTGAATTAGTGCCAACACCGTTATCATTCCCAGACAGCAATAAATATTTCAAAACATTTCTTGAAACAGTGTGAAAATAAGTGTTCCTAGTTTGTAAAAACGTGTTATGTCTAATAAAATCCCGAACGGCTATGTGATCATATGATGATTTAAGGAAACATTCCAACTCGTCCTTCATTTGATTGTTAACATGTTTATTGTTTTGACTGTTGCTGCTGTTGTCATCGCCATGGTGTTTAAAATGTTGCTGTTGATAATAATGCTGCTGCTCAGGATGATGATGATGTTGTTGTTGTTGTTGTTGTTGATGATGATAATGATGATGTTTTTGATTTTGTTTAAAGGAAGGACATTCAGAAAGCTTACAATTCCTAATATCAGAACCTTTTAGCTTATCTTCATTACAATCACCGGAAGTACAATGATTTACTTTATCACAGAAAGTCACAAAATGTATCCCGACATCTGATTGGCCGTCTTGTAAAACAATTCTTATTTTATCCAAAGCCACACATGGTATATACTCTCCATTCCTTTGTTCAAGCAATTCAAACCAGCGTTCGTCACTAGTTTGTTTATGCTCTAATTGCTTGGTGCGATGTAAATTAGTTTCTGTAACATTTTCAATCTTGTCAACACATGTAGTTCTACCTTTACTTTTATATATTTCACATAAGTCTATTAGCCCTCGAGACATAACAATAACAATGTCTTTATATTCTTCACCGGCTTTCTCAGCAAAATCCCGCCAATTTTGAAAATGTACTTCCGGTCTGTTATGAACTTGTATTTCGTACATTTTAAGACACGTGACTAAATCTTCAACGTCCTCTTCATGTTTGACTGTATCAGGATGTGTTAACATCATGGCATTCTTTGTTTTTGTTGTCATATTCGAACAGTTGTTCATTTCACTGGTCTTCCCTTCTAAAAAAAGAAAATCATTCCCATTATCCTGTCATATTTTCATAGCGTATTAGTTGCTATTGTGAACAATGTCACAAAATTAACAAGATAAAATTTTAACACTTTTCATGACGATTTAACTATATTGTTTCGTCAGAAAAATAAGCAGACGAATAAGCTAAAAAGGACCGTCTTTTCCTACAGACACGAAAAAATCGGAAACAGAAAATATCTTTAACTAGCAAGGTCACAAAATAAGTTTTGATTGAAGGAATTTATAAAGGATTTTCATAATATAAAAGATGCAAGTCAAAATAAAAACATATCATGAAATAAACACTAAAGAAGCTTCACAGAGGCAAAAAAGCCTACAAAAAAGAATTTGAAATTCTTAAATAAAGCATTGTGAAGCATTAAAAATGTGGAAAAATTGCGAAAGATTATAGTCACATGTTCCCAGAATTAATTTTGTGTGTTTCTTATTCCAAACTGAGTGAAAAGCATTGCAACGCTTTTCATATTTAGTTCATTTTGCACATTGAAATTGATTATACTGAAAGATGGGAGCTAGGAAATGGTGTAAAGTTTTGCACACAAGTAATCGGTCCAGAACTACATCAAATGGTACACAAATCTTGGAAAAATATTTCCAGACCCTACATGTCAAAAACCTCAGTGGAGTGCCTTTAATTAATTTTATAATGAATTACCTATCAAAACTGAAGGTGCTGAGCAAAGTTTTGTTTGTAGTTCTTTGTCTACTCCTTGTCTAGACGGGGAACCAGAGCGTCGTTCTAAAACGGAAAAAAATTATTTAGTAAACAGACAAAGAAAAACATGAAAATTTTAAATAATGTTTGTGAGCAATAACACCATTTAATCTAATAGTATATCAAGAACATGTTTGTAAAATACATAGATGCATACATGTATTTAAACATAACTAGCTCTATATACGACCGAATTTGATCAATTTTGATAGCACTGTTTGTTTCTACTATAAACAATAAAATAAACAAGTAACTTACTGTTTCTGCGCATTATTCTGACCCAGACAGTCACCGTTATTACACATGCCACAACAAGTAATGCAATCATAACACCATAAAATATTTCAGTAGTCTTTTCTTTGCTCGATTGTTCGCTTTTAGCAGCGTCTGTCACGTCAAATATTGTGTCATCATTTCTATCTCTAGAATCTGTGTATTGTTTTATATGAAAACAAATTATGCAAACTATAATGTTTAAATATGTCATAAAACACGACAACGGCCATTTCATTGGCTAGCAAATGTTACATGTTACAAGTGATTTCATTGGTTTTATCTTGGACAGACATTTCGCGGTAATGTAACGACATCGTTTATTGGTCCAGTTATTAGACATCCCTCATGTACAGACACAATAAAACCAAGTCAGCAATTTTCTGGTAATTGTATTGTTTTTATGCTACCGATGGATCACCATTTTTTCCAGATTGTTTTGCTAGTATTCATTTTTTCATTGGTTTGTTTTCAGAGGTTATGAGACATATTATTTGACCATTTTTTTCTAGTGAAAGATATGTTATAAAATAGAGGTAAAAAAACAGAATCCATAGAGAACGTTCAGAACGATCAAATGTCTTTATGTCAATTATAATGCTTTATTTCAAATCTGATATGCAAGTTCTTTTTATATGCGAAAAAAATGATTTGTTAAAGCCACATTACAGCAAATCCTGTAATCAGTTTATCACAACTAATATGTCAACTTCTGGAAAATATAAAATGATAAATTGATCATCATTTATTTGATATCTTAACTGATAGAAAATTATGTTGTTATAATTTAACAATAGCAACAACAACAGCAGTGTTGTTTTTGCCGAATGTTATTGTGCAAACAAATTTGGTTTTGATTTACAAGTTGCCCTGATTGTTCAATTGATTGGATTGTATTTAGGAATATAAGACAAGCCAATAAGTAAAGATATATTACCTGGAACCTCATATGGTTTCACTTTTATAGACTCGCTGATGTAATCATCAGAGAAAAAATCGTCCGGGCAAGTGACTTGTAACTGAAAAATATTTCACACACACACTCACAAAAAATGGATTTACATGCATTTTCATTGGACAATGATAATAAGCTCTCTATTTCAGTCGAAAGTTATTTATATTACTATGGCAACATTGACAATTAAGGGGATTTAGTATATTGAGCTTAATTGGTTAGTTCATGTGTACAAAGTCCTTACAAATCCAAAGAGCAAAGCAATACATGCCCATTGAACAAACTGAATGAAGTAATTTGCATATCAAACCTTGGCGTAAAAATCAAAATATCCCATGTTTGCCGTCTCAACAGAGAAATATATTTCACCATTTGTTTCTATTTGTACTGGAAATGAAAGGATGGGAACATGTGGAAAGTGGAGGTCATCGTCAGGAAATATAGAAACACGTGCAGACGAGAATGGATTGACATTCGAGAAGTAGCCATGAAATGTGGTAATTTCTTTTGCCACCATTTCACCTCGCAGGTTCATAAGTAAGTCATCTTGATCATTTTCTCTGTAGAGAAAACAAGCATCTGAAAAAGTAGATTATCAGATTGTAGTAAAATAACATTTGTAGTTGAATTAATTGTGAGAAAAGAAAAATAAGTCGTGGTCGTATTGGATAGAATATATGAATAAAAACACTCGTATGCCTGCAAATACATTTCTTGGAATGTTTTTTATTTTTACTTCGGTGTTCTTTGTTACATTGTACTTTGATTTAGGTTTTCTATTCATGTGTCAGCTTCTATTTTAATTTTAAAAGATAATGAGTTATTGAACGTAGTTTTATGAAATTAATGGTAAAATCACTTTATCAACTTCATTGGAGAACCTACGTATTATATAATAACTTCTAAAAATAAAATGCAGGTACAATTAAGGCGTGTGAAGACGAAATAGAAGTTTCTAAAGATGAGGCCATAGAACAAATACCTTTTGATACGTGAAATTTGCGTGAGGATATTAGATTCATTTGGCACTGAGGAAGGCAATTTTTGACGGCCATTTTTATGACGTCACAGTCACATGATGTTGTATTTGTTCGGTAAACCTCGGCTTTTATGGTAGTGTTCGCTGAAGTCGGTGTGTTTATGCAATTAAGAACGGCATGTTTACCATCCTGAAAGTTTAACAACAATTTTAAGGTACTGACGGTAACTAAATCATAAAAATACAAATTTGATTTACATTTTGAATACATTTTTGAGAATGGCTATGGCTATTTCACAGATAATTCTTTGAAATATAATGTATAGACCTGGGAATTAAGCCAGAAAGACTAAGTAAAGTTCTAAATATTAGTTCCATTCAAAATAAAGCATTCGATATCTTAATATACAGTTTTTCTTTGTTTTAAAGTTTTTTACAATCTCCAGTCATTCTTTATGGGTCATTGTTTGTGACTCTTTTTATTCTTTATGATTATGTTTAAAAGAAGATCAAACCTTATCCCAGAACTAAATTGATAGTTCAGCAAATATGAATAAAAGAAATTAAAACAAAACAAACTGTTATCTGTGCATTTACAAATTATCAACGAACTTTAACATGGTTTTACTCACACTATACTCATTTGTCCCGTCATCAACATACAGCAAATAATAGTCTATACTCTGAACTTGACCGTCGACAAGAGTTAACACCTTCACTATCAGTGTCGTGGTATCTGTTTCTGAAAATTTTACATGTATATAAAATTTATCCCATTTAGCGTACAAGCTAACAGTCATGATAAACATTTTAAAGAAAAAAATCAAAGGTATGAAAGCTAGGATCGATCAGATTTTGCGCATCATTTTTGTAATTGACGTCAGCATAATATCAACCGACGTCAGCAAAATCGAATTAATTGACGTCAGTATAATCAAATTAATTGACGTCAGCATAATCAAATTAATTGACGTTCACGTCAGCATAATCAAATTCAATGACGACAGCATACTGTAATCAAATAAATTGACGTCAGCATAATCAAATTCAATGACGTCAGCATACTGTAATCAAATCAATTGACGTCAACATAATCAAATCAATTAACGTTAACGTTGTCTGCCTCTCAACCCAGAGATCATGGGTTCGAGCCCTACTCGGGTCACGACCATGTTTCTTCATATGACACCAGTACTGGTTGGTTCCAGGAAGCAGACTCGAAAGTGATTAATATAAGTTGCAAGAACTTGTTTCGCAATCGAGCTTAAATAAATATATTTAAACCAACGTTAACATAATCAAATCAATTGACGTCAACAGCATAAGGTCAATGACGCATGCAAATACATGTACTAAATGTTTCAGATTTATCTATATACATATTAAGTTATTATTTTATATAAGATGAAGATATACGTTGAATAATCAACTGCTCATAATAATGTCATATGCATTCAACTGTCCAATATAGGATCATTTTGGCATTACAGTGTCCAATACAGGGAATTTCTGAGGTGTATCGTTTGCCACTTGCGTAGAAATTCATAAGGTGATATCGAAGCCGTGATATGACCAAGAATGTGTTAAAATCGATGTTAAAACCAACAATCCAACATAATTGGAAAGCCATGTGGTAAAATGAAGTAATATGGTGTACTTTAAGAATGATAAGGATTTGTAAGATACCGTCATTGAAAATCCATTCTATACTTCCGGTAACAGCACTTCCGGTAATGGAACTGTCGTCTGCTAAACCGACATAAAAAGTGGCAGTGATGTTAGCCTCAATGTCAGCCGTTCCTGCTTTAGGGACCATGTTTGCCTGTACCTATAAAATGAAATGATTTTCGTTTCGAACAAAACGCAGTATATGGTATCTGTTATATCTATAGCAAATATTTATGATTTTACGTTAATTTGATTTACTCTGTTGCACATTCCTTTATTATTTCGAACGATTTTCACGTGCGTGTACTGTATATAAGGGAGTATATGTGTAAAAGCGTCACTCGAGGTCTGTATTTGATAGAATACAATTCGTAAAATGACAGATGAAAGCATACATATTCCCGTCCCACCCACCCTTTTTATGTTCTGTTTTATTTTTACAGTCTTTACTTTAATAGTAATAAGTTACCGATATTTATGATAATAGTTATAATATCATAATAATAATAATAATAATAATCATGCATTTTTATGATAAATAGACGGACACTTGAGCTGATGAGGCATTTGCCTCATTGGTAAAGTTGGAAAGTGTCCCCAACACTTTAACCTTAACCACGCTAAATATCTTAAATGGACTGGTCCATCCTTCAATTTAGACTAAACCATTCATTAAATTCAGAATTGTTAAATACGAGAATTTACGTACCTTTTGATTAGTGGAACACTCTGACAATATACTTGAAAAGTTATTTCCGCTTAACGCAGACGATAAACTCTCGTCTGCCAAAGACAATACAAATATCACAAATATTCCGATTAACATTTTGATTTGTTTACTCCACCGAACATTTCTGCTGAGCATTTCGCATTAGTTTTCGTGTTTTTGCTCATCATTTAATGACTCAAATAAACACCCACATCTCCACTCAGAAATTTCAATTGACAGTTTCAAATTTAACAAGTCAAAACTTTAAAAATAATATCAAAATCACTCATCGGAGCAATCCATTTAAACATGCAGCCAGGTTTTAATGTACATCACAAATATTGATGAAATGAAATAAATATAATATATACATCTTTTTATTTTCTTTTAAAACCACATTATGTGTAAGCTACCAAAAAACAGTATTTTAACAACATAATACATCACTTTCAAATATTTTCAAAATACTTGTAGATATGGTTGATTTACTTAGTACTTTAAAATTGTAATAAAACTATTGCAAAATACAAAATAAAGTTGACTGTGTTCTTTATTTTATCTTATTTCCATATAGACTTGTTCAGCTATTATCCATTTTCTGTGTTTTTATTTTACATCAACTTCATATTTTATATAAACGTGTCATTAACAGTTCATTGTTAAATGAGCCGCGTCACGACAAAACCAACATAGCGCGTTTGCTACCAGAATGGATCCAGACCAGCCTGCGCATCTGCGCAGTCTGATCAGGATCCATGCTGTTCGCTTACAGACCCTATAACAAGTAAAGAAACTGATAGCGAACAGCATGGATCCTGAGCAGACTGCGCAGGCTGGTCTGGATCCATGCTGGTCGCAAACCCATTACGTTGGTTTTGTCATGACGCGGCTCAAATGTATAATGACACCAGTTTCAATATGTAGTACTTAGTAACAGGTTTATTTTTTATAATCTTAATGAGAGTGTTCAGCTCTACTGGTGCGAGTAGCTTTTCAAAACAGAGATGTAAGTGGATAACATTATATCCAAACATTACATACAAAATAAAAGGCAATATAACTTTTCGTGTCATATTTTGTCATTTCGCGAAACACAAGAATATATACGAGCACATATGAATATATTAAATTGAATTGAATCTTAAATAAGTTTGAAATAAGTGTCTAAATCATAATTATATAAGATAGTATTTGCGTCTTTTGCAAAGTATAGTGTAATATGATATATATATATATATTTTTTTTTAAAGTATTACGTTAAATGTACTTTAAAATAAAAGATTTATAAATGTATTTAATTTTTACATCGATCACCAAAGTGAAACACAGTAAAGTGAAAAGCCCGATAGTTTGTCGAATGAGCTGATGTTGTGCTGAATGTCCAGCCAGCATCACGCCTCCGATCGACAGTCAAAAAAGGCAAAACAAGAATGGCGAGCTGAATGTTGTGCTGAATGTTGAGCCGGATTCACATCCCAGCTCGACAGTCAAATAAAAGGAAAACACGAATGTCGAGCTGAATGCTGTGCTGAATATCGGGCCAGCATCACATCCCAGCTCGACAGTCAAAAAAAAGGCAAAACACGAATGTCGAGCTGAATGTTGTGCTCAATATCGAGCCAGCATCACATTCCAGCTCGACAGTCAAATAAAGGCAAAACACGAATGTCGAGCTGAATGCTGTGCTGAATGTTGAACCAGATTCACATCCCAACTCGACAGTCAAAAAAAGGCAAAACACGAATGTCGAGCTGAATGTTGTGCTGAATGTCTAGCCAGCATCACATCCCAACTCGACATAAAAAAAAGGCAAAACACGAATGTCGAGCTGAATGTTGTGCTGAATGTCCAGCCAGATTCACATCCCAGCTCGACAGTCAAAAAAAGGCAAAACACGAATGTCGAGCTGAATGTTGTGCTGAATGTCTAGCCAAATTCACATCCCAGCTCGACAGTCAAAAAAGGCAAAACACGAGTGTCGAGCTGAATGTTGTGCTTAATGTCTAGCCAGCATCACAACCCAGCTCGACATTCAAAAAAAGGCAAAACACGAATGTCGAGCTGAATGTTGTGCTGAATGTCTAGCCAGCATCACATCCCAGCTCGACAGTCAAAAAAAGGCAAAACACGAATGTCGAGCTGAATGTTGTGCTGAATGTCGAGCCAGATTCACATCCCAGCTCGACAGTCAAAAAAGGCAATAAACGAATGTCGAGCTGAATGTTGTGCTGAATGTCTAGCCAGCATCACACCCCAGCTCAACAGTCAAAAAAAAAGGCAAAACACGAATGTCGAGTTGAATGTTGTGCTGAATGTCGAGGCAGATTGACATCCCAGCTCGACAGTCAAAAAAGGCAAACACGAATGTCGAGCTGAATGTTGTGCTGAATGTCGAGCCAGCTTCACATCCCAGCTCGACAGTCAAAAGAAAGGGCAAAACACGAATGTCGAGCTGAATGTTGTGCTGAATGTCTAGCCAGCATCACACCCCAGTTCGACATTCAAAAAAGGGGCAAAACACGAATGTCGAGCTGAATGTTGTGCTGAATATCGAGCCAGCTTCACATCCTTGCTCGACAGTCAAAAAAAGTCAAAACACGAATGTCGAGCTGAATGTTGTACTGAATGTCTAGCAAGCTTCACATCCCAGGTAGGCATTTACAAAAAGGCAAAAACGAATGTCGAGCTGAATGTTGTGCTGAATGTCTAGCCAGCTTCACATCCCAGCTCGACAATCAAAAAGAAGACAAAAAAAAAAAAACAACGAATGTTGAGCTGAATGTTGTGCTGAATGTCGAGCCAGCTTCACATCCCAACTCGACTTTCAAAAAAAGGCAAAAACTAACGTCGAGCTGAATGTTGTGCTGAATGTCTAACAAGCTTTACATTGATAAATCGAATGTCGAGCTGAATGTTGTCCTGAATGTCTAGCCAGCTACACATACCAGCTCAACAGTGATAAATCGAATGTCGAGCTGAATGTTTAAAGTCGATATCTGTGTCAACTTCATTGAGTTGGTAGTTTAAGTATCTACAATGTGTATGGTAAGTAACTCTTACCTGAATTAATATCCTGGTAAGTGACAGTTGTCTTTCCTTACATTGATCATGGTCTGCACTTTTCGCTATTCAGGCAGTACTTTTAGTATGGCCCTTAAAATGATACCCCCCCCCCCCCGCAAAAAAAAAAAAAAAAAAAAAAAAAAAAAAAAAAAAAAGAAGAAAAAGAAAAATAACAACAAAGTTTAAAAAAGTAATTTATTGGGCATATAGCTGAAGCATCTTTTTTTTGCATTTTGGAATTTTAGTACAAATATAGTGATTATTACTTGTATGGAAGTCAAAATACCATTTTGCTTACACTTTGCATTTTTTTGACTTTGCATTTTTTTGACAATTTTTATCATAACTATTATTTTAATTGAAAGCCACATTCATTAATATACCCGAACTACAAAACAACAAACAAACAAGAAACGAAAGAAAAAAACAAACCACCAAACAAGAAACAACAACAAAACTGTGAATAACTTGAAATACGAGACAATGTCACAATTGGGTTTGATCTATTTTAAGACATTGTCCTTTTGGCAGATGTGCTCAAGTATAAAAGAAATTTCATTCGTAAATAACAAAGTTATAGACAATTATAGTAAAATGTCAGTAATTTAACCTTCCAGGTCAAGGTTATTAATGAGTGAAGGTCATAAACAATTAGTTCAACAAAAAGATCATTTCCTAATGAAAGTTGCGTACAAGTTTGAAGACAATCCATTCATAAGTAACACATTTATAGCCAATTATAGAGAAAAAAAACTAGCGAAATTCAATAATTTGACCTTCAGGGTGACTGATCAAGTTCATTGATGTGCCAATTAAGTCTATATAAAGGCCTTGTATCATAGTTTGGGGACCTTTCTTTTGAAAATGTGTTCGAGTTAAATCGTATGCATATACATGCACCGTGCGTTAACTGGAATGCAGATACAGTGTATTAGTTACCCGCACTCCAGAGCATGCCCATTGATTGGCTCAGTTTTGCTGGGGTTTACTTATTGTGACAGCAGAGAAAGGGAAAGCGACAGAAATGTCATATTTAGATGCTCGTTCATTGGTTACTTTTCTCCGGGGTTTCATATTGTGACAATAGGGAACGTGTTTTTATGTTTGAATATGATACAAAAGAGAAAGAACATCAAAACACTCGGCAATCTGATTAATACTCTGGAGCTACGCCCCTCGTACAAATCAGATAGCCTCGTGTTTCGATCTTGTCCTAAGCATTATTATGTAAAGGTATGAAGACAATCCATTCATAAATAACAAGTTATAACCAATTTTAGGTAAAATCAGGCAAAATTCAAATATTTGATATTTATCACATACCAGTGCCGATTTTGCGACTCCCGAAAAACAGTATTGCATGGCCGTACTAATATTTTGACGTGTCGTCATTTACGTTATACATACTACAAAGACGCGCTAAATGTTAGCTTTACACTATAGCCGCGTCAATGAAAAAAATGCACTTAAATTTAGATATGTGATAAAAAGAATATTACATTCGTGTAGGTTCATTTCTGAATTTATTGAACTCGTTGAAAAAAATAATATTTTGCTCGCCAGAGTCTCACATAATATAATTTAGTTTAATTCAACTCGTTCCATAAATTCAGTATTGAACCTACACTCATGCAATATCCTCTGTATCTTTAAACAACGTTGTCAGGATTGAACACTACAGACCAGGTGATGTAACTAAGGACAATTCTGGATGGTGACGAAAATTCGTTGACAATCTTACGTTACCCGGATACTGCGTAAAGCCAAATATATTACCACCACATAGCCGTATTAACGTATTTGTATAGCTCTATTTGTCCGACCATACAAAGCCGATACATGAACTTTAGATGGCTTACAATTGATATGATAATCTTGAACAAAGTTTGTGTAATAGAGTCGTTATAAAAATGTGAGTTACATTGTCAATAATTTCAATATTAAATTTTGCATGCGTTTGCGTACTAAGATACATTTATACATGTAGGATGAAGCATTTTTGAATGACGTCGTCACTGCTGCCAAATAAAACGACGTCGCCAATAATGTTCAATAGCGTTTCAAATCAGGTTTTCATTGTCCAAAAATTTGTCTTGAATGATTCAGAAAAGAATGCATTTTTGGAATCTTTGAATAAAGTAAAATTTCAAATAGTGTCCACTATGTTGAAAATGTCATGTCAAGGCTCTTAATCATGAAATTTAATACTTAAAAAAGTAAAAAAAAATATCTTCAACATGGCAATAAATCTTATTAAAACCATAGGACATGGTCAAAGGCTTGGCTGGTTACTTTTAATCCGTCCAAAACAGAAGCCATGATATTTTCAAGAAAAATAAAACAAGTATACCATCCCCCAATTCAAATGAATGGAATTCCAATCAAACGTGTACAAAATCACACACATCTTTGTGTTACTCTTTCTGAAAATGTTAAATGGGATACTCATATATCTATAATACTGCGAAAAGCTTGGCAGAGAGTAGGCATCATGTGATCACTGATCCTCAATCGTTCAAGCTTGGAAAGAATGTATATGTCTTTTATCCGCCCTATCCTTGAGTACGCCGATGTTACATTGGATAACTCCTCGAACATGTTAAAAAATGAAATTGAAGCAGTTCAAAACGAGGCAGCAAGAATAGTAACAGGTGCTTCAAAATTATGCAATATTAGTAAATTACTTAACGACCTCAAATGGGATACCCTGGCCGAAAGGCGTAAACAACATAAACTAGTTTTATTCTTTTAAATGTACAATGGAATTACTCCAAACTATCTCCCTGATCTGATACCCCAACACAACGAGTCCTACCACCTCAGAAATCACAGACAAGTAAACTCAAGGACACAAATATATAGCTCATCATTTCTTCCTTCTGCAATAAGAGAATATAACTTACTACCTGTAAATAAAAGAAACTCATCTTCTGTTGCTGCCTTTAAACGGTGCCTTAATAAAAACAAAACAAAAGCCTCCCCTTTATTTAATGTAGGAAGTCGTATAGGCCAAATATTGCACGCACGTCTTCGTTTAGATTGTAGCTCCCTGAACTTTGACCTTCATAGAAAGTCTATTATCCAGTCTCCAATTATGTCTATGTGGCGAAATAGAGACCGTGCATCACTTTTTCTTTTCATGCCCTCGTTTTGATATCATCAGAAGCATTTATTTACGCCCCCTTCCATGTCCTCTGACACTTAACAATCTCTTGTACGGAGACGAGCGCCTGAGCTTTAACACGAACGAAAATATAATTCTTAAAGTACAACAGTTTATCCTAGCTTCCAAACGTTTTACAAACTAATATCAACTTTTTTTCGATAATATTGTGTGCAGACATATATTCTCTATTCTTTATCTAAATTCAAAACTTCATTTAAATATTCTAGTCTCTTTTTTTCGAAACATTCTAAACAAAATCATTTAAAAAAACTTACTTGAAACAGAAGTTCTCTTATCCTACTACTCTAGATAATAATGTTCTAACAAATTTATTCATTTTAATTATTTATCTGATTTCCCTTTTCTGTATTATTCTAACCAAATATGTGCATATTTTTTTATTGCAAGTACATTATGTGTGGAAAGGAATTTACATAAGTCACATTTGACTTGTTTTCCAATCCACGAACTATATCAGTGTGTTTGTATATGCTTACTGTATATATTTATGTTGTAAAAATAGAAATAAAATATTGTTTAAACTAACAACATGCATGACAAGTTGAAAATTGCTGATTTCGACTAAGTAGAGGGCAATAACTCTGGCATAAATGCGGGACACTGACAAGCGAAACCCAATGTACACAACTTCATATCCTGTGTAATACCCTTGTAAAGTTTCAATGCCTTATCTCAAATACTGTTTTGGCTACATGCGACAAATGTATAAATTGCAAATTTTACTTAGTGAAGGCATGACTGCTCAAACCGACAAGCGAAACCCAAGGTACACAATAACATAATGCTGACAAACGTTCATGTAAAATTTTATGACTCTAACTAAATTATTTATCGGGCAACGCTAAAGATTCCGGGGTAGACAAGCACAGGCGCATTGACAAGTAAAAAATTAAAATACCCATCCCCCTCGATATTTTATCTTCAGGTAAATAAATATTAATGTCGAAAATATTTAGCACATATTTTCCAGAATGCCAGTCGCTGTGTATGGACACAGAAGTCATCTTACTGGTAAAATGATAAGTAAGGCGGCGTGGATGATGATATATCATTGATGATGATGATGTTTTTGTTGATAATGATGATGATGATGACGATGTATTGTTAACGTTGATGAAGGTAAGTGAAAACGACGATGATAATTTCAGTTTACTGTGTAAAATGTGTGACATATACGGTCAGGCATTTACTACCAAATTGCAGAAACGTATATGGCACATACAGACAGGTGTGTTAAATTCGGTCGAATATGTCCCAAACGTGTGAGATATACATGTACGTTCCGTGACATATACGGTCCAACAGTGCTGTCAAGACTTAAACCCCAGTCACACTAGAGCTTACGATTACTTGCGACCACCGGCGATGTGTAAAACCGACGATCATCGGCGATTGTCTGCAACCAAACCCTCTTTGCACAGATAAATTTACTTCCGGGATTATCGTACGACCAGTCATTGACAATCGCACGACAGGTCATTAGCAAACGTACGATGGTCTTAAGATTGTCTGGGATTACTAACGACTACCCATGACCTGTCATGCGATCACCTACAACTTGTCGTACGCCCATCGCACGATTACTAAAGACTTCTCAAGACTATCAGTGACTAGTGGCAATTTGTAAAGACGGTCGTAGATTGTTGAAGCCCGTCACATTAGAGTTTACGACCAGTAAAGACCAGTTCACGATCACCAGTGACCACTGGTCGCGGACAATCTTTAAAACGTCTTACGACGGTCATCGGTGATCTTCGGTAGTCGCAGGTTATCTTATTTGGGTCCCACGACCAGTTTCAGTCGTAGAGAGGTTTTTGAGCTTGCACAACAACCTCCCCGCGATCAAACAGATCGCTAGTGATCTGATAAGGTCTTAGGCTGTCGCACGATCGTCATTCGGAAGTGCAACAATCTTACAACAGTCTTTACAAATTGCCACTAGTCATTGATAATCTTGAGTAACCTTGAGTTATCGTGCGATGGTCGTAGGACAAGTTGTAGGTGATCGCATGACAGGTCACGGTTAGTCGTCAGTAATCCCACACAATCTTGAGACCATCGTACGTTTGCTTACGACCTGTCGTGCGATTGTCAATGATGACAGGTCTTACGATAGTCGCAGAAGCAAATTTATCTGTGCAAAAAGGGTTTTGGTCTCAGACAATCGCTGATGATCGTCAGTTTTACAAGTCGCCGGTGGTCGCAAGTAATCTTAAGCTCTAGTGTGACTGGGGTTTAAACGACAGTTTTGTGATTAAGAAACACATGAAAAAGACTGATGGATTGGAGTATAAATAAGGACTGTATAGTGAAACATTTACATTTATCACAGTAGCGAGAGAGTAAACAACCCGGAATGGCTATAACCAACGCCTAAAAAGACTGCAGATGATACAACTGCGAATGCAGTTGCAACAACATGAAAATGTTGCTGCGTTGGTGATATTCCTGCAACGTAGAAGGCGAAGGCAACAACGAAAACAGACACAGTATTGGGTCCGCCCATAGATTGCTTGCAGGCTGCTTTCTCGAAATTATGCAAATTTGACGGTAAAACTAGACAAGGAAGCCCAAAGCGATTTCATCAACTTCCTCAGGCTGGAATCAGCAATGTTCCATAAGCTTGTTCAACGGTTAACTCCTAGGCTAACCAAACAAACAACTCGGTTAAGGAAACCGCTGGAGCCTGGCCTGGTCATCATGCGAGGCTAGTGTTGCTGAATATGGTGATGAGGTTGTGACACTTCCTACAACAGGAGATGCATGGCGTGATGTGGCACAGTCGTGTTCTACCCGATGGAACTACGAGCTCCTGGACGTGCCGAATAAGCTGAGGCTCATTTTTGGCAGGGACGTCTTGAGGTAGAGTATTTTCATGATGGCTTACAACTTGCTCTATAGTATCACCCTCAGAGTCAGAGTCGTTTTTGGTCCTTGTCTGGACTTTTCCTTAACCCTTTGACTTTTTGGGTGGCATAACGGTGTTACCGGTGTAACGGAAAAAAGTGCATATGAGTATTGAGCCGTAAAGTGCCTGCTTTTTATAATGTTAGATCACGTGGTCTGTGCCTGGTCAAAGGAAATCTTGAACTAGTTTCTGACGATCGTACGACGGTTGCTCGTGTGTAATCGTGTAATCGTGTGTGATCGTGAGACAGGTCGCTACTAATCGCACGATGATCTTACGACTTTGGAAAGACTATCTGCGATCGGCGGTGACTATTTGAAGATTATTAGAGACTTTAGAACGACGATCGTGCAACATCCTTAGACCTTATAAGATCACAAACAACCTGTTTGATCGCAGATAGATTTTTGTGCAAGCTCATTAACCTCTCTATGACCTGAATTGGTCATGGGACCTAAATAAGATAACATGCGACTGTCGAAGGTCACCAATGACCATCGTATGACGTTTTAAAGATTGTCTTCGACCAGAGGTCACTGGTGATCTTCAACTTGTCTTAAGTGGTCGTAAGCTCTAATCTGACTGGGGCTTATATTTCAGCTGAAAGCCGGATTAAACCGTAGCCATGCCATGTCGCTTGCTCAATGAAGAGAAACGGAACATTTACAAACTTGGACATAATGTTAATTTTCATAGCTGTATGATATTCATAGCTGGAACAAAATTTGAAAGTTGTCCACAACAGACACAGTGTTAAAACTTGACTTTTAAAATTGTGTAAATGCATGCAGTTAGAAATGCTCCAACAACACATTTTAATCATTTCAAAACATGCATAAATGTAAAACTTCTATCAATTTGCAAGGATGCGATCCGACATTCAGTGATATGACATTGGCAAACGGGTCAAGCTTTCCTATTTTCCCAAGGGATTTTGGTTTTCCTGAGCGAGTCGACCACAGTTTGCAGATTGATAAATTGCGCATGTTAAAATCTTTATATGGTACAAAATTGTCCTGTTAAACCTATTAAATCTATTGCATCAGTTTCGAGATGGACTTGTATATTATAAGAATATTTCCTTTTTGTTTGTTAATGGCGAAAAGTATGTTTTTGCTTCATCTGTTAGATCAACTGTAATATTTGTTACACATAATCATTTGTCGTGACTTTACATGACCGATGTTATTTAGAAAGCCATTCATTACGTTTGTGGTAAATGCCTGGCAAATTTAACTTTTGTACGCGGGCGAGCTTAAATCATTTATTGCCTGTGGCAAACGTATAACGCTCACTTTTTACTAGGCAGCAATCTCGCGCTCAGTTGGCCATCTCCTATTATTGGTGTTATTGGGCGGGCGCCCTTTACCCGTTAGAGGGGACCTAGACCGAAAGGTCGGCTGTTCACCATGTTCCCAGACCGTATTGTAACGGAATTTAACATATTCAGTCCTTATTATCGTAGTTTCAGCATCATTGCGTTGCTATGTAGCTGTCCAAACATTTTTGCTGGGAGCTGTCTTTCATATTTTATTCATTACATTATTTTATATTTTGTTTTATTGACATTTAGTTGCACTAAATGCTTAATAAAGTCACGGCCTTACCCTATTCAATTATGCTTGTAATTTGTTTGTCTTCGATGGAAGATTACAATGTTGTTAAAATATTAAATAAACCACTTCATTTTAAAGGCCGTTATGCGTTTAGAGGTTCTACAAAACATAATGAACACATAATAGAAGATTCTTGGGTTAAAATGTTGTGGTTGATATTTCGCTTTTCATTGGTCAATAATTGATGACATTTACCTTAAAAGACTAATTTTGTATAAGGCAATTTTCCATCTGAATTAAATTTTGTAAGTCAAACCCGCATAGAAATTAGGGACAAAATAGCATATACTTAATAAACTTATGATTTTGAAGTGACATGAAAGTTTGCGACTGTTCAAAGTAGAAATGTAACACTGATTTAAAGTTGTCACAGGGTGAGAAAAATGTGCAGTCTGACAGGGACTCGAACCCGGGACCCTCGGAATATCGTACCGCGGCTCTACCAACTGAGCTGTCCGGCCGCTTACATATCTTCTCCCTGAACCATGACATACACCCAGCAATATTGAAATTCGTCCTCGGGCAATGTGAATTTAAATATGAGCTATATGCAGTCACGGTCGCCCCGATGGGCGCCAAATATCACAGGTTGTGAAAAAAGTATTTTAATTTTTGTATTTTATTTTTATTATAGTCTCATATATGTGATACTACGGAAGCGTCCTGGTGCCAATTCATAATGTTCTATAAAAAAATAAACTCCTACGTAGGAGATAAAAAAGCCTAATTAGGAGTATATAACTCCTACGTAGGACTTTTAAACTCCTACGTAGGACTTTATAACTCCTACGTAGGAGATAAAAAAGCCTAATTAGGACTTTATAACTCCCACGAAGGACTTTGTAACTCCTACGTAGGACTTTTAAACTCCTACGTATGACTTTATAACTCCTACGTAGGATACATATCAAAGAACTGAAAGCACAGAGTTCGAAGGACATGTATGCTAGAGAATAACTTAAGATAGCATATTATGTAGGAAAATAAATTATATGAGCCGCGCCATGACAAAACCAACATAGTGCATTTGCGACCAGCATGGATCCAAAACATCCGCGCAGTCTGATCAGGATCCATGCTGTCCGCTTACAAACCTTATTACAAGTAGAGAAACTGATAGCGAATAGCATGGATCCTGATCAGACTGCGCGGATGCAAACCCACTATGTTGGTTTTGTCATGGCGCGGCTCATATGTGTCAAGTTGTAATTGTGGCAAGCCGCTTTAGTAATTACCTTTAGTCTGTAGCCAGAGATGATTTTGTCATTCTCTGCATATATTAAACGATGATTCTGTATTATGTACGTTTAGTTATATTTATTATACACATGTTCACAAAATGTATGGGTTAAACTTTGTTCAAAGTAGGATATACAATGTAATTCATTATTAAACATATGCATGCATAATGCTCCGCAAACCGGGAACAAGACACTTCACTACCCCCCCCCCCCCTTGTCCCCTATAAGGATTTAATCATTTGAAACGGCCGAAAATGTATAAATTGCTCGTTTTGTTCAGCTAGTTCGTATGGAAAACGTAATCGTTAAAGCCTTTTCAAATTTTGATATATATGCTTGTTGTCAAGTAAGTTTTTTTCGAATAGCTGTAAAGCAATTTTTCGGGATACATCGCCAATGCTTACAGACACCTCACCCTAAGACACTGTACACTCTAGAAACCTGAGACACTTTATTTAAAAGTGAAGTGTGGCGGCATGGTCGTATGACTTGTAGCCTAATGATCGCTAGCCGCATGGGTTCAAACCCAGTTAGGCGCAAGCCGTTGTTTCCTTTTGAGCAAGATAACTTTACCACTTCATTGCTAAGTAGGTCCTGTTTGGTTGCAGGAGCGGATTCGAAAGTGTGTCTATAAGCTTATAGCTTCCGACACAATCAAACTTAAATAAATTCTGTATGAACCAAAGGTAAAATGTCCTCTATATTTAAGATTTGAAATTTCGGGGGGGGGGGGGGGGGGTAAGTGTCTTGTTCCTTCGCCGATATACCGGTCCGGAATGTTGAGATTTGCAAAGCATTCTGTATGCATTTCTTATAAAGTCCTACGTAGGAGTAATAAACTCCTAATTAGGCTTTTTATCTCCTACGTAGGAGTTATAAAGTCCTACAAAGGAGTTATAAAGTTATAAAGTCCTACGTAGGACTTTGTAAGTCCTACGTAGGAGTTTAAAGACCTACGTAGGAGTTTAAAAGTCCTACGTAGGAGTTACAAACTCCTAATTAGGCTTTTTTTATCTTCTACGTAGGAGTTTATTTTTTTATAGAACATTATGAATTGGCACCAGGACGCTTCCGTATGATACAGTATATACAACATATCATAAATAAAAAGCATAATTAAGCATAAAAAAGCAAATTGTCACTCTCTACAAATTTAAAAGAGACTTTGTATATACAATTAAATCGTTATTGTATAATAGAGTATTAAAGCTGCACGACTCCAGATGAGACGAAATATTTAAAAAAAAAAATTTTTAGAAAAATGTATTAAGATGTTAAGGAAAGTAAAAATATTTAATATTTAATTAATTATTTATATGTTATCTGCGATTGATGACTGATTTTGCAGTATCGGTCACTATAATTTTACTGCGGTACTAACGTAGTAAGAGGTATTTATGTATATTTTCACTTTTTTGGTAATTTACGTGGATTGTAAATGCCGTTTGCAATGTATATTCAATTCACAATATTTTACTTATAAATACATTTTCAAAATTTTCATGAAAATAAGCATAAATCTGGAGGCATGCTGCTTTAAAGTTCACACTTGATCTACATCTTGAGCATAGTACATGTAATAGAAAGAGCATCGAAAAACGAAGCTATCTGATTAGTACGAGGGGGATATTCATGAGTGTAAAGAGTATGCCCTAGTTAGGTTCACATGTTTGTAAGGGTCATGATCATGTAAGAACATGATTGTACAGGATATTTCAAGTAAGACCATAAATGTATATGATTTGATCAAGTAAATGCTTGTTATGAACATGATCATGTAAGAACATGATTGTACAGGATATTTCAAGTAAGACCATAAAGATCAAGTGCATGCTTGTAATGGACATGATCATGTAAGAACATGATTGTACAGGATTTTTCAAGTAAGACCATAAAGATCAAGTACATGCTTGTAATGGACATGATCATGTAAGAACATGATTGTACAGGATATTTCAAGTAAGACCATAAATGTATATGATTTGATCAAGTACATGCTTGTTATGAACATGATCATGTAAGAACATGATTGTACAGGATTTTTCAAGTAAGACCATAAAGATCAAGTACATGCTTGTAATGGACATGAGCATGTAAGAACATGATTGTACAGGATATTTCAAGTAAGACCATAAAGATCAAGTGCATGCTTGTAATGGACATGATCATGTAAGAACATGATTGTACAGGATATTTCAAGTAAGACCATAAAGATCAAGTACATGCTTGTAATGGACATGATCATGTAAGAACATGATTGTACAGGATATTATAAGTAAGAACATTGATGTACAGTATATTAAAATTAAATAAAATAGATCTACATGACATGACTAGGTAAGAAATTGAATGTATAGGATATGATCAATGAAGAATACGAATGTTTCAGGGTATATGGGTATTATCAGATATTACTTGGCAATTGGCTTAAAAATAGCAAAAATTATAAAATATCAAAACTAACATGTTAATAAAACAAAGCAAATACATGTTTACCTGTACAATTAAAAGTAACAGTTTCTTCTTAAAAGTAACTGTACAGAAGGTTCGATCTCATATTTAATTTTGAGAAATAGGTGATATCACTTTCTCTAACAATATCGTTTTTGGATGGAACAAATTCAAACTTTTGATCATCATTCTCATCGAGAAACTCATGATTTATTTTAACAGCTTCTTCATATAAACTGCTTCATATGGTTTGATATGTAGATAATAAGATTCAACTGCAGTTTTACAAATAGGACATAGCCTAGCATTAACAGACATATTTTCATATCGCCCCCGTTTCTTAACGTATATGCGCAACACCGCAACTGAATTTAGCCAGGGGGATCTGTGTTTAGCAGGAATATTACTTGTACAGACATACATTTCTGTTTCATAATCTTGTTTGAAAATTCTTTATGATCTAAGGTTATAACGACAATTTGTACTTGGACCGGACACATTATCAATATTTTGTTTTTTATGTACAGCCTAACCGAGACTCAAACCCGGGACCCTCGGAATATCGTTCCCCGGATCTACCGACTGAGCTTGCACATCTTCTCCCCTAAATAGTGAACAGCTCTTACATTGACAAAGTTATGATGCCCCATGTGCTTGATAGAGAACATGAAGCAAAGTTTTCCTATGATAAGTTAAGATTTTCTTTTCTAGAGCATGCCTTCAGCCATTCAACATGAAAAACATCAGCAAAGAACTCAACTAATTTTAGTAGAAGAGTATATCTAAGTCCATATAGTTTAAAAGATACTAATCTAAAATATAGTTTCGCTTTTAACATTAAAATAGGTCAATATTTGGCCATGTATAAGTCCAAAATCTAAATATGATGATGCTAGAAAAATCAACATATATAGTTACACTACTTTTAGATTTTGAACAGAATATGTCACCGCATATTTTCTGAAGCGTTTCTAGAGATTTCTAGTTTTGCAAAATCAAATCAAGAAGAATTTTGTAAATATCTAAAGCCTTAGATTATGATCAAAACATATTTTTAAAATTATTATCCCCATTTGAACTGGAGATTTCTTCTGTTTTGTTTGTTTGATTGGGTTTTACGTCACATCGACACAGTATAGGTAATATCGCGACGTTCCAGCTTTACTTGTGGAGGAAGACCTTGGGTGCCCTTCCGTGCATTATTTCAGGCACGAACGGGCACCTGAGTAGAACCACCGACGTTCCGTAAGCTAGCTGGATAGTCATGCTGTTTTAACACACCTACATGTACATGCATATGTTAATACATCAAATATAGCAAAGATTATAATATGTGTGTACAAAATATATCGAAGATCATGAATTGAATGTTGTAAAGTAGTTCCAGTTTAGGGCGAAGAACGCTGGTAGCATTATTAAGCGTACAATTAATGTCTGATTTCACGCAGCGTTCATCTGAAACAGACGACAACTCTCTATTGATATTTCGTCTGTTCGCAAATGTACATTGCCGTATGTACACATTTGCTTTTCTTCCATTGATATTCTAAGTCCGAAATTAATGCCCCGCAATAGAGCCAGTATTTGTCAGGTAGAGACCAGTTAGTGTAACCTTGATCAAGTTCAGTCTCCGTATGGATCCATTTCCAGACATCTTCCAGCACGACCATTCCGGCCCAGTAGTTCCCTGGAAGGAAACAACCGTGTTAAAGATAGATATATAAGTATATTATGTCTTCATATATGATGCATTCTTGTTTGATATAAGACAATATCATGAGGTTAATTTATAGTGTTGAGTACGATACTTAAGTTTAAATTTTATATGATGAGTACACAGCTGTTAAACCTATATTGGACGAGACGCAACTCGAGTCTGATATAGGTTTTGCAACTATGTATATATGATTTATAATCAGCATTGTACTCAACAATGTTTAATGACCTCTATATTTCACACCATCATTTTCGGACAATTTGACAGAAAGTTGTTACTTTAAATACAAAAAGGAATTGATATGACCTTTTTCAAATCCTGAAAATTTAAACGAATCTAGATAGGGTACGATACGCATTTAATACAGCTCCTTTGGACTCTGAAAATGGACACAAGAATGAGAAATATGAGGTTATAATACATTGTTGAGTACAATACTGAAGTCGTATACACAGCGGCAAAACTTATATCAGACTCGGTTAAGGCCTCGTCCAATATAATTTTCACAGTTGTGTGCTGGTCAAATAAAATCATTATTGTTTTCAACAATGTATAATGTTTATGTCATACCAACATTGTTTTACAATATCACAGAACTTTGTAACTTTGATAACAACTAGGATTTTAATATCGAATTTTTGACGCTCTCAAAAATGAAAACGAGGCAAGATGGAGTATATTATGCATTTGATAAAGATCTTTAAGACCCTAAAAATGAAAACGAGGCTGAATTCAGCGTGATATGGATTTGATATAACCTTTTTGGACTCTGGAAATAAAAACAAGGCTAATGGTGAGATATTTATATGCCAAGGTGTGAAATAATATATAAATTTTCTTGTTATCTGTATTTGAATGAAGGGGGAAAGCGAGGGTTACATATCGACTCAAAGCAGAATACTTTGCATGATCTTATATATTGCAACAAATTATAAGGGATAACTAATCTTGTTTTCGACTTATCTCCCTTGATTCTATTTTATTTTAGGTCATTTCTCGGGCAGCTAGCTTATAAGTAAGTCTTTAAAAACATTTTTTTTTCTTATTGAGGTGAAGTAATTAAATTATTGCATACGTTAGTTTTGTCTTGAGCTAAATTACTTTATGAATAGATTAAAATTATAGCATGGAATAAAGAGAAAACAGTCCATAAGTATATGCATTTTTTTCGTAATATCTTGGCAAAAGTTTGACGATTTCGATGGTACATATTATTTCAATTGAAACTTTTGAAATTTTCGCGATACAATTGACAAAATATTGCCGCACAGAAAAAAATCTGCAAGCGTATCCAGAAAAGTAAAACAGCTACAATGTTAAGTTTAAATGATTATACCGTATAAAGTTCAAACTATATTAGAAGGACGTCAAGTTTGAGTACATGTAACTTCTTTTTCTTGGTTTTTCTTCCAAGTTTCACTGTCTCCGTTTCATTTGTAAGAGAATATTATCTAACAGCCACTTACCACCGGGACACTCGTATATGCACACATACAGACCTATTTTTTGAGTCTGTTGTGTAACACCATGGTAACCCTTCTCGTCGGGATCTCGACAATAGTTGGCATGCATCTGCCACAGATCTCTCTGGAAAACTTGTCGGGTTTGATTTTGTGTATGTTTGTGAGGAGTTTGTGAATCCCACCGCTGGCACGTGTGCCGTCGTACGTCGTATTTGTAGTGCCTCTATATTGATTTGAGGAGGTACTGAAGCATTCTGAAATATTACCAGGATTTGGTTACTTTTTGACTTTTGTTACTGTTGAAATTTGGTAACTATTTACATTTGGTAACTGTTGAAATTATGTTACTGTTGAAAAACGGTTATTGTTGAAATTGGGTTGAAATTGGGTTACTAATTAAATTTGGTTACTGTTGAAATTTGGTTACTGTTGAAATTTAGTAATTGTTGAAATTGGGTTACTTTTTTTAATTTAGTAAATTTTGACATTTGATATATTCAACATTTTTATACCAATGGCTAATCTGACCTTTATCGAGTTTGTGTCCCTATTTCGTATTGTGACCGTGACCTTTCACCTATATAACAAGGTGATGACCACCTATTGTTCGGTTAAATAATTGTTTAAAGTGGCGAATGAAATATTCTCTTTTTTAACGTTTCCTAAAAAAACTAAAAGAAATAGTATAAATGAGGCAGACATAAAACAATAACGTTCATGACAAGACGTCTATATAAAGTAATGGGTAAATCAAGGAAACTTACCGCGTACTAACCGCTTATTTTCGAAAAATTCGTTTGTACCTACAGATTAGCTGGGAAAACCCCAAAATTATGGAGGCTATTCGTTGCCAAAAATCCAGCCTTGTTGATCTGAGTTGAACAGTTTGTTAATGGAAAAAATACAATTGTATTTCTTTGTATGTAAACTCCAATGTTGCATACTTGCATTGAGTTTGCCGATTTAACATTGTAAACATGCATTTCAACAAAAATACATTTTGTTAAACGACAAAACATTAACTGATAGTAGCAATACCAAGTGTTCGAATACTCAAAACAGAAGTTACATTCTTAGCTTTACATTGTCGAACCATCATGATTCAGATCAGCATAATCCAGCTTTACACGTTTTTCAATAGGAGATAAAATAAGCTCCGCCCATTTTCCCGCCCACTAAATCATCGTAAATAAACGTATTTTCCGCTCATTTTCGGTATTTACCGTCGGCGACAAGAAGCGGCGTAGTTTCCGTTTATCATACCTTTTAGGTGTTTAGTTACTAAACATAATTCACTTGCATGATTGCCTACAATCAACATCAGCGGACTTTAAAGGAATATAGGCATATAAGTTTTAAAACGTTGTAGACACCACATTTCCTGGAAAACGAAACTTAAAAAAACCCAAAAAACACCAGGTTACATACTGTCAGAGGTAAAATATTTTTCAAGGAAGTGAAAACTATTGAAAAGGAATGAGTAACATTTATTTGCATAGGAATGAGTAACATTTACAGTTAAGCTGCTACCTTACCACTTTCAAATTTTCAAGTCAACATCTGATAGAGATTTTGATACGACTAATTACTAATACAGACCAAATTCTGGCTGTTGTCTTTCCTAGTAGTACTATTATATTAGTAACCTTAATTCTAGCGTATGACTTGACAAGAAAAAAAACTTTTAACAATAGTAAAATTATAACCAAAGTTGTTTGTACCCTTTCGTACATAACTTTTTATTTTTACCATATATTTTCCCATTTTTCCCATTTTGTTTTTCAGTAAAATTTAAATGAGTCCAAATGTATGTATGTTGATTATCAATTTATGTATACCTTGTTTATTTTATCTCTTAGAAAGCCATCACTTACAAAACTTAATAAATATTCTGTGTAGTATTTCATATACATAAAAGTAGTTCTCTGTTTTTGATCATATAGACAGCAAATCTAGACAGCAAATCTAGGTAACAGCTAATGACAGCATGTAAACACATATTTTAGAGGTGCTATTGAGTCAGCACAATGCATAAAAGACCTAAACCTACGCCAGCTTACATATATTTAACAATAAAAGGCTAAATCACATCCTATGACTCAAAATACCTCCCAATGGAGGTAAACAGAGTTGCCAGGATACACTGAATATTTATTTCAACATTAAAATGGGACAAATTCACAAGTTTTGGTTATACAACGGAATTATCGATAGTAAACTTTGCATTGTTTCGTGGTTATACACTTGGTCAAAAAATTTTCTACAACCCAACATAGTCCTTTAAAGAAAGAAGGCACAGACTTATTGTTCAGTTCTCTTTATTCGTGTTGCCAAAAGTGCCTTCCATGTATCGCATTCTAGTACTATTTGCTGAAGGTAAAAAAAAAAACACATGCTTAAGAGTATTGCCGTGGCTCACAAAACCCTATCATTGATATCAATGGATAGTGGTGTGTGTCATTATATATGGGAAACATTTCCTTATGTTATTTCACCAACTTTAGTTTTTGCATATTAATATGCTCATTATCAGTATATACGTTGTTACATTTTTACATTATATCTTAACCAATTTTGCATTACTTGAATATCCTGTACTAGAATACGTTTTAACAAAATCAGAGGATGTTCAAAGTCAAGATTGATGTAACAGTTTCTATATAATTTGAAATATTTTTTGTACCAGCAAGAGTTACCTCTCTTTTAGTCCAACTAATTAGACTTGTCAAAGAGACACCGAGATAATTTTGGACGGGCGCTGTCTTTTTCCAAGTCCAACCACGAACTGCATTTTTATGCACGGACGCTTCCCAATTAGAAGTTGTTGGGAGCGAAAACTAAAAAAGTTTCAAAGAAACGGTCTACATTACCTGAAAGAGAACCGTTTTTTATGCAAGGTTCCAAGTTATCATACTTTAAAGTCGAACACAAGTCTAAATATTCCACTTTAACTTTTTAAATCGTTTGTAAGCGGCCATATTGGAAAATGACGCAAGCGGTGACGGGGTAAAACAGGGTAAAATTGTAAAATTTCCATGGTGTAACACAGGTATCGGCGGCAATCGATTGTATTTGTCAAGCTTTATAATATAATTTGTTTAAGTTATTTATTATGAATTATGCAGGAATAACTTTTTTTCACACAAGAATATTTCAGCATTAAAAATAAAATGTGAAAAGGATATTCTGATAACCTTACTTAGATGTCCGACGTCAGATCATACTGCATTTTAAAAGTCCATTTAAATTGTCAAATTAGAAATCATAATGTCGGATTTTTTAACATCTGTGATCATTAGGTGAAATTTCTGAACTGCCTTTTTTTATAACCCTGTCATGATTTCGCACATATGAAAATACAATGTAATTGTAGGTACATCTTAATGAATTATAAGTATACTATACATGATGAAGCAAAGAAGAATTTCAATTTATATTAAACTCCCTATCAATTTCTAGTTTATTATCTTAAAAAAATTGAGGATAGTTGTGTAGGGGAAGAAGTTCAAAACAACCAAAAATAACTTTAAATTCTGAGAAAAAAATCTTAAAATTTCAAACTATAAAATGGAATTTCAGACAGTCCTCAGTAAAATGCAATTGTCGAACAGATATGACGGGGTTTATGATAAAAACGCAGCAAGCGGAAATTTAGTGACCCTTATTTAAGACGTAGAATAGCATAACAATGTAAGACAGATGGGAGAAATAGTCTGATTAGATTACT
Organism: Ruditapes philippinarum; assembly: GCF_026571515.1. Taxonomy (NCBI): domain Eukaryota; kingdom Metazoa; phylum Mollusca; class Bivalvia; order Venerida; family Veneridae; genus Ruditapes; species Ruditapes philippinarum. The sequence continues at coordinate 33,198 of NW_026852328.1, read as the reverse complement.
GTAGTCGTCTGTTAGAACGACTGTCGCAAAATGACACCAAAACCTATATCCATTTAAAATTCCATATTATCTAGTTCCCGCTTTTCATTGAACGGCACCTCGAATGTGTTGCATTGAAAGTTCCATGATTACCGCCGTATTTTGTACACATCTGTGGGTGTTGATTAAAATTTCTACATTATTATGTTTAAGTGATGAATTCTGTTGAAACCGGCGCAAGGGAGCACATGTACCTACCAGAGCCGTCTTTGGCACCCATGTGTATTTATGTTTCGGTTTTGCAGTTTCAGGCGTTTTTTTGGTGTTTTTTTTTTGGAGGGCGGATATGTGGATAAGCTTTTTCTGTTTTCTTTACATTTCTTTGCTTGCTTGTCGGACCTTGTATTGATAATCATTATCTGTTTGTTATGGTTCGGTTCGGTATACAAGTATAAAATATGATAAACAAGATGAACAAGGAAAGGCCGCGTTCAATGAACGCAACCCCCGCACGACCCAGGAACAAGAACCATTTGCAAGGAACCCAGGAGGATCCTAAACAAAAACAGGACGGCGCAAGAGAGAGCACGGTCTGGCTTATCACTAAAATGATACAAAATGATAAATATAAAGAAATAATGGTAACATACAAGGAAATCAAAATCAAAGAAAATAAATGAATGATTAATAGGACTATTAAGTAAACTGGCACAGTGGTTGGGGATAGGAAATTCGGGGAAGGGGGAGGGGCGGAATAAAGAAATAAAACTAGGGGCAAAGGGAAGATACTTACTATAGAAACAACAAGGGACACAAACAAAAGTGTCACCAAAAATACATGTATAAGTCTCTGAAAATTCTTATCTTCTCAATGACTTTTTTTAATATCCTCTACTTAAAATTTATTTCAATTAAAATATGTGACCCTTCCCTTATAGTTACACAGCATATGGCTGGATCACAATAAAGTTCCTTTTTTAGTAAATTAATAAAGTATGTCAAGAAGACATTTAAATTTATCAGTAGGTTTAATATGGTATTATAATATATATCAGCAATAGGTGAAAAAGAATTCCTTTATTTCTTTTACATTCTTAATTGTCATTTAAATATGCATGTATAAATGAAGTCAGTATTTTATCGGCAGTCATTAGCAGTAAACAAGAAGGCAAACCATCTATTGATAAATGTTGAGTACATGTATTAAAACATTTAAAAAATATTAAACAACAGTACTTGTACGGAGCCTATTTGCTACCATTCTATTTTAGGTTTAACACATTGATACTTTTCAATAGTATTTAATAATGCACAAATTTATTTAAAAATAATGAATAGATTTATTTCCCCGATATTTTTTTGAAGTTTAATCTTCATGCGTAACCCACACTTACCTGCTAGACACACTGGTTGCTACTACCAGCTTTCACGGAATCGATTTTTTACGATGACGTCATAACATGTCCGCCGGAGATAGTGTATACAGTACAAATTTGAAATAAATCGCATGTATGCGTTAATACAGGTACAATCTAATATTTTTTCTAGGAAAAGTTAGTACTAGAATTTATATTCTATTGATTTTTAGAGGACATTGAAGTTACTTTCAGGTTTAAACAGTAAAAATCAGTCCAAACTATCGATAGTGTTGCCGGTAGATTTTCCGTGCGTAAAAATGACAGTTAAAATTAGGCGTAACGGTTTGACAGTAAATAAAAAACAGTCTGTAAAATGGGTCAAACCGTTCACGCCGAATTAATTAGGCTACCTCTCTTTATATTCTGCTTTCGTGAAATTGGCTCCGCCTATTAATTTTCGTCTATTTCCGTGATAATTCCATATATGGAAGTTGCAAAATCGTTTACAAATGTTAATCGCGTTAGAATGTAAAAGGAAAGTGTGGTGTTGTAAACCTGAGTGTGTCAAGTTGATGCAGTTACATTCTCAACGTCATGATGCACAGCATTAAACGTATTGTGTATGTTCTATCGTTTACATTTCTACATGTCGCAAATTTGAAATTATACATTTATAAATACAGTTTGCAATTTATCTAAGTTGCATGTTAACAGCTTTCATTTTATCAAATCGAGATAATCAAAATGCTTAATACCAGTGCAGTATGTAACTCTCGGATCGACAATTAGATTTTTACTAATCTGTTTAGTAGAACCGAAGTATGCATTGTCAAGTTTCAAAGGCTGGATTTTTGGCAACGAATAGCCTCAATACAAAATACTCTTTATTCCGGAGCGACTCCGTATGTGTTTTCCCTTCAAATTCTTTCCGCCGTAGGTGGTAATGCAATAATGCTATAACATATAGTTTGTAATAATCATATTATAAGTTTTTTCAAAATTAAACCACCTTTTAGTTATCTTATTTATTTTTGGGATTCCAACAATTGCCAGTATTAATCAGAGCTCTAGAAAGTCTTTAAAACTGATAGAGGTGAATACATAGATCTATATGTAAACAATTATTTCAAGTTCACAAGTGAAACACTGGATTTTTTCGATTGAATGAATTCACAGTAGATCTACATTACTCATAATATAAGTATGAATATAATTTTGCAAAAGGCTAGGCAACAATATTTATAGTGAGTATTTCAAGTCCATGACGGCAATGAACGCTATAAACTTGATTTACATTGTTTGCACAGCGTTCGCGTAGCTTTGAGTGTGTGACGTCACCGTCTTTAGTTAGTCCTTTCAGCCCATTGCTTCCGTGGAAAGTGCCGACATTTTTATATTTATGTACTTTCTTTTTCAAGAAAATACTTTAAATCTCATATCGAAGTGAGAAAATATTTACTGCTTTCGCAATTTATATATTGCAGCCGCTCGTGATCATATAAACAAGTGTAACATACCTCTACTATTTTGTCTGTCACGTGTTTCAATATGGTGTTTAAGGAACTGATCTTCGTCAGCAGATGTAATCTCGGCAAGATAACCGTTCAGTTTTTGACAACGAATCTGAAACAAAACATGTTTTAAATCATATGATTAAGGCAAAGCATCAAAGCGAGCTATCGGAAAACAAAGCTATCGGAAAACAATACACAATAAGTACGTACACATGTATTTTTTACAAAGACCCCCACTCGCTAAGGATCAAAATATTAAAGCTTGATAAGAATTCCAGCTCGAAAATTTTTTATTTTTATTTTTTATTTCCGTATGATTCGTAAATATGGATCTCAAAATAGAAGAGCTTTTATCCTAAGTGATGTGAACTTCCGGCCATTTTTTTTCAAAACCATCATAGTTTGGATGCTACTTGCGTTACTGCTATACTCGCTATACGAGTCACTCATTTAGCTAGTTAATATGAATTTGCAAAGCCTAAAATTTAGCTCTAAAACAAAAAAATTCTAAAACATTACACTATTTTAAGTATTTATCAATCGTTTCGCAAATCATGACCTCACAAAGAATTCAATGTCAGGGAAATAGATTGGAGTCAATAAGATTTCCATTTCGGAAAGATGATAATTATCGTGAGAACGTGAACAACCAGAACTTGAAGTGACTTCTTATAACTGCTTATAATTCTTAATACAGGGAAGATATAAACGCCAGGGGAGGAAGATTTTTTTTTCATAGCTAACAAACGCCAGGCAGTCCTTCGGGTATGATCTTCAAACTTACTACTTGGCCTATAATGGCATCACTGATCTATCTTTATATGCATGTACCTCGAGAAGAGCCAAACTATTTCAAGAAAAATCAAACATGATAGAAATGTATTAAGATTTTAAGAAAGGTAAAAACAAATAATCAAGATTTGTGTCAAAGATTTCATGCTACGTCCGATTAAATACTGATATTTTGCAGTTTTTATCACTATAATTGTAAATTTGCATATTTTGACCTTTCTGGTACTTTGCGTTGATTGTAAGTGACGATTGCAATATTCAACTTACTGTACTTTCTTTGTACAGCTCGAAATATTTTATTTTTTTTAAAAATACATTCTCAACAATTTTCATGAAAATCAGCATGAATTTGGAGGCATGTTGCTTTTATTAACCTGAAGATGATCACAAAGTTTAACCTACCATCGCATCTAGCCAGCTTGCCGATTGGTTACTGATGAAATAACATGACTGTCCGTATGAAATCCAGTTGTCAGGACAATCTATAATTAGAATAAAACGTATTCAGATGAAACTTTCATTGTAGATGTTAAATTAAATATTGGAACCTTAATTTGCATGAAAAGTTTATAATGACGTTTAACATAAAAATTACGACATGCTTCAGCTTATTAAATGCTTGCAAAATATTCATTAACGTATGCCCCTTTTATTCAAATCAGATTATTATTGTAAGTTTCTGAACCATATTGATAGAATCAAAATAACCAAAACATTCTATAGTAGACATGAAATGCGTTTATCTGACGTTAGAATGTGTGCATTTCTTCAATCTAGATTTTAAACCTGCCGCTTTCAACTGTTAGGATTACTCCCATGTGCAAGATTTACGTTTCTATTAAAAACTACATTTACAATGTTTATCTTACGGTAAATTTATGTTGTTTTCATATCATTCATGATCTATTTTTGAATGAATTGTAAAATAGAATGACACATGTAAACTGTACGTAAACAGAATATAAGGTTTCGAACAATTTATTATACAGCTGTTTTAAGTACAGTTTTTACCGTGTATGCGCCATTTGCAAGGTTATATACAAAACGATTTCTTTCATACATGTAAATTATATATGTATTTTGCAAGAATACTAGAACTTCTTTTTTTTTAAACTATTCATAGCCGTATGCGTTGACTTTTTAAATATTTCGGAAAATAAAATGCTAAACGCAAAAAGTTCAAACCTTGTATTTCTGTTGTTGTTGTCGTCTGCAAATGTGGTATTGAAGCTCCGGGTCAGCGTCGCATTAATGAAACATCCGTCTGGAATATTTGACAGTAGCTTATACACGAGAATTCCGCTTCCAAATAGCAAAATAGAAACACTGAGCAATACGACATAGAAAGTCCATTTTTGCATTGATATCAGCTTTTTGTAATTTAAGGCAGGTGAAGATGTGTTCAAGTTTTTTCTGAGAGAAGTATAATATTCGGATGGATTTTCTTCCATTGTAAGAGAATGTTACACAAATCACAAAAATAAAAGATACTATCGAATACTTTGTCATTCACGCAAACGCTTTCAAAGTTTTAAAACTTACTTGTATACATAACGCGCACGCGTGTTAACGCACTCAGTAATCAAGCTGCACAATTTTCTGATGTGAAACCTTAAAACTCTACTTAAATATCGTTCTTTTTGTTTAAAGCAGCAGTGTCTAAGATGAAATAAAAATGTGTAAAGTTATTAGATGTCTAATACATAACCACTAGTTAGTGCTCGCCAATTTTTTTTAAGCCAATCACCGACGAGGATTTTTCAAATTTTCAGGTTTCAAAGCTTAATAGAACAGATTTTATATAAACTGGACGTTTTATATTATAAAACGCAAGTGGGCGGAGCTAAGTTTCGAAGAGCGCTAAAGTGAAATGTACGCATGTGCAGAGATCTTGAAGTTTACTCCTACTAATCAATATTTATGCATCATGTTTTTTCCGTACACGCACATGTATATCGTCACTACGGCATAGAATTAAAAAAAGAGGTTCATTGAAATGAAAACAGGCAAAATAACAGTAAAAATGTTTTATTACTTACGGAACCAGTATCATTTTATAATTTCCAAATAAAAAGTTCACTTATTCCAACAAAGTATGTATGTAATATTTCTTACTTTTTATGTAAATATTACAGCCCGTGCAGCTGCAAAACCGAAAGTAGGGTGTTTTTATTAATTTTACAATATACTGCCATTTGTCCGAAGATGATATGTATATGAACATAATAAATATGCATGATGCATATATAATCAAGCTACAGGTTCATTTCAGCCCGAAAAATATGTCGAGGTGACGGGCGAGGCAAGACATGTCGACTTTTTGTAGCTTATTGTGAAGTTGCAGTACATGAAAATCGGGCACATGACAAATCAGCACATTAAAACATTCAAGTGTTCCGTGGTATACATCTTTTCTATGTGTCATACCCAAGGGGCAGGACGTGAAGTGGTTGCATACTTGGTTCAAGCGAGCGAATTGGTTGCAAACTTGACAAAATGTCGAACACGGCGTGATTTTTTGAAACGGGCGAACGAATTTTTGCCAGGCAAGTGGGTTTCTTTGAAGTTCATTAGTATGTCTATTCCATAATACAATATATATGCCACACTCGGTTTAAGGTTTCAGCATCCTAGATTCTGTTTTGACGAAGTTATTGAAGATATAAACTGATCATGTAGATATTTTGAAATTTGACATGTGACTGTTCTGGTCGGTTTTTCTCCTAATTTATTCGAATTTGTAAGTTTTGAACTGCATTTAACAATAACAAAATATGTTTCTGTCAATGCTGTACAAATGGTTTAGTTTGCAAGTCCGAAGATAACGTTCAATACACAAAAATATCTTGTTCAAGCACATTTTGGTTGCAGACTTATACTTCAAGCATTTTTGGTTGCAAACTTTTGTGTCAATAATGTGGCATGCATATTTTAAGCGAGGAATTACTAATCATTTTTTTTAAATAATTAGCAATATTAAGGCAATTATACCCGTTCATCTAATAAGAAATATATATACAAATTGTGCATGCGTGCAGATATATCCTAACACAGGGTCTTTCAAATAGATATATAACACAATATGCTAAATTGAAGTTCAGTTGTGTTTATCTTCATCATTTTTTCTCCTCGATATACTTCTTTTTTTTACAAAGTCTTAGGACTTTTTTTATATCTTGGCATGACTAACTGTAAAGGAAAAGAAGAAGAAAATAGCAACAAACAGCTTTCATTATTGTTCTTTTTTGAGATTTGAAATAAATTTGATTATATAGTAGATAAAAACTATATTAACATTGACACAAGGGCATTATTCACATGTTTCTTTAAATTGTTCCTTATTATTGACCAATCGAAACATCTTCCAAATTCCCTAACTCGAATAATGACTTTAAGTAGTTTTACCACGTATCAGTCAATGTAAATAACCAATCGTATATCATTTATATTATTATCTTATAATCAAAATCATCTTTACTAGACTACCAATTGACATATGATGTACATCAAATCCGAAATATTGTAAACAAACATGTCATTTTAACTTTTCAGTTTTGGTTTGTAAAAATATTAAAGTACATTTACATAATTTATGCATAAAGCAACTGCTGATCATACGAAACAAACAAATTAACATTTCTTGTGGTTTTGATAAACTTTAGAAATTTTGCCGAGTAACATCGTATGTGTGCACATGTCCTTATGTTTATGATGAAAATAATTCACTTAGATACAATAGTACTTTCACATTCTATTATGCTATTATTTTGTATGCAGGCAGCAGGCTTTTACTGATGATTATAGTATTTACCGAGAACCATGTAATTTGAATCATGAAGTGGATAACTGTTGTAAAAGAAGAAAGTATAAAAAACATTTATAGCAAAAACAAGTAACAAAACATAAATGTCAATAATTGCCATTGAAAATAGGTTTCTACACTCCTTTTGCAAAATTTTACTATGGATTTCAATAGAATAAGAATAAGTTTGCAACCAAAAATGCTTGAAGTATAAGTCTTCAACCAAAATGTGCTTGAACAAGATATTTTTGTGTATTGAACGTAATCTTCGGACTTGCGAACTAAACCATTTGTACAGCATTGACAGAAACATATTTTGTTATTGTTAAATTCAGTTCAAAACTTACAAATTCGAATAAATTAGGAGAAAAACCGACCAGAACAGTCACATGTCAAATTTCAAAATATCTACATGATCAGTTTATATCTTCAATAACTTCGTCAAAACAGAATCTAGGATGCTGAAACCTTAAACCGAGTGTGGCATATATATTGTATTATGGAATAGACATACTAATGAACTTCAAAATAACAAAGAAACCCACTTGCCTGGCAAAAATTCGTTCGCCCGTTTCAAAAAATCACGCCGTGTTCGACATTTTGTCAAGTTTGCAACCAATTCGCTCGCTTGAACCAAGTGTGCAACCACTTCACGTCCTGCCCCTTGATACCTCCTTTCCTTATTACAATGAATTTTTACTGCATTGTTATCCATCGCTGGTTTGTTTTTAGCAGAGAATGACCTGTGTATGTTCAAAGAGGGTACCGTTTGAGAATATTTCGCAAAGAGGGTACCGATATGAATATGCACCGTGATATTGTCTGATTTACCTAGACAGAATGCGGGAATAAGCTATGCAAAACACGTGACCCGAAAATGTGTACCGCCTCTTCCAAATATGGTTATACACATTTAGGCTATCGTGTGACGTCACGCAGTGTGTTGGGCGGAAAAAAAATGGGCGGAGCACTAAGCCGGTTAGAGTGCATATTGGATGTTCTTCGTAAATAAGAAAGCTAATGTCGCTTCGCAAGCTCCGCTCTTTTTTAGCTTTCTTATTTACGAAGAACACCCAATATGCACTCTAACCTATACTAAGATCAAGATGAAATTAGTAGGACTATGGTTTAACTGATTGAAATACATTGAACTTCCTATTGTTCTATATAATAACTGATACAAAAGTTAAATTTTAATTGTCAATATTTCTCAATCAAACATGATGGTAAACTTTTAATATCTGTTTGCATTTATGTTAAAAATATGTTAAAGATTTAAAATGCAATGTTGTGGTTGAGTTAGGAACATTGTTATTAATTGTTATACATATATATTATACATCAAGTATACAAACAAATAATAAAAGGGGCATTTTGCACTGACAATCCGAAAATATTATCTTTTGTATATCATGTTATGCAAAAAAAACCTCCAAAAAACAATGTTCTGGAAAAAATGGTACAGAAGCTTATTGAAAAGTTAAGTCATGTCTTTCATAAGTCATATCTTTCATAAGTCATATCTTTCATAAGCCATATCTTTCATAAGTCATATCTTTCATAAGTCATATCTTTCATAATACATATCTTGCATAAGTTATGTTTTCATAAGCCATATCTTTCATAAGTCATATCTTTCATAAGTCATATCTTTCATAAGCCATATCTTTCATTAGTCATATCTTGCATAAGTCATATCTTGCTTAAGTTATATCTTGCATAACAGTCAATCCAGAAATTTATGCTGTTTTCAGATATGAAAAATGACTTAAAATCAATCAACATGAAATCATGATTTAACAACTTTTTCAATAAGTAAAATATGTTAGGCGACTTGTTACAAAAAAATGCTCACCAAATGTGACAGATTTTCAAATTGCTTTGACTCAAAAATGTACACCTTATTTTCAATGTAACGGAAGTTAAACTTCTGAACAGGGTCAAATATGAAGTATTTTACTGTTCTAGATCTCAGTTTATCAATGATAAAAACATATTGGCAAGCAGAAGAGATCTTATATATAAAATATATACGGAATATTTGACACAAAAGACCATTTTAATAAAAATAATAAAACAGAGAATAACTTAAGTGAGCAGGTTTAAAACGTGACTATTTTCTTATAAGAAAACAATCGCAAAACTAATAAAAAAAAGAAAGAGTGTTACACTTTTGTCATATTCAGCTATATACATATTCAATAGAAACCATTGGCATTGACTGTTATCAAATGTTATCATATTATGTTTTCTTGTACTTGTTAGTTTTACATATAGAGTCAGTAACGGAAGTTAAACTGTCAGATATTTGCTGTCAAACATTTTATATTTTACCTCAAATAACTTGCCTCTAATGTATATCGGGCAAATTAAGTAAATTGTATGCAGCATGATTGTGCACAATACAAAATAACATCAAAGTCCTAAAGCTAGAAAGGTGCCTTCTAAGATTCAGGGTTATGTTTGTAACAGTGATATATTATTTTTCAATGTAAAGGTTTATGAAATTAAAAAAAAATCAAATAAAGAATGTTTCGTAAACAAAAGATTTGCTTCAAGTGTTAAATATTTGGAACTCACTGTTTAGCAAATACTGGCATTTGCTTGAGAAATTGTATCAATAATATGTATTTTACTTAGGTAACGGATGTTAACAATTTTTCATGTATGTTTGTATGGTTTAATAAATTTGATTTCAAATGCATCAACTGACGTCCGACCAACATAGCATACTTTTTAACAATCTAAATGTATCTGTACAGTTTCCCTGATTTGTATCAACCGAAATAATTAATAAATTAAAGCATTTTGCTTTGAAAGATGGAAAATTAAGGGAAACATTTTGACAATATTCATGAATTAATATATTTGCCAGTAATATATCTATGTCATATCTAAATTCAGTATATTAACAAGAGGGCTATTTGGGCGATATATGGCTTACTTGAATAAATATTGCAATTACCATCATCTTTGGTTCAGGTATGTGAGATCATAATGAACTCTATAAGGAAAATTCGAAAACCAATGTTACTTTGTGACCTTGACCACTTCAAATTCCACAGGAAGAGACGGATTCTTTTCATTTTACATGTTTTACTTTCTTCCCAAGTATCTTGCATCAGTCAAAAAATGATGGCTTTATGTAGAAAACTAGAATACTTCATTAATTATTCAGTATGACCATGACCTCTGTAAAATTTCACAGTTTATATATATAAGATGTATTTTTATCAGATATCAAAGTTATTATTCACTTAAAATGTCATAAAAGATATTTTTAGCATGTAGAGACCAGCTGCACTTGTCAAATCGTGTTACCAAATGTCAAGAATTATCAGTTTTGGTAAAGGGCACACACCAATTAGACAACAAATATATTAATACTAGGTCTTTCCGTTACATACTAAAGCCATGTTCAGTTTTCCATAAAGGTCCTAGAGCTCATGAAGCGGGTCCAATTTTGATTCCGATAAAATGATAACATTAAACTCGGTGAAAATATAATAGAAAATGTTAAAAACTAATTATCTAATGCATATTTGTTGTTGTATTATATAGAAATGGATTATTTTAATAATTGCAGTCAATTTGGTAAAATATATGCTTCTTTTCTTTAATGACCATCGCTTTATAGATATGGCCAACATATAACTAAGGATAAGAACAAATATCAATATATTCATAATGCATAATGTTTTGTATAACTTTGTGGCTTAATTCAAGTAAAATATATAACATTTGTCATACAACACCACAAAAAATTCTAGTTTTGCCAATCCAATGATTATTATTCTGTATCAATGATTGGATCAAACTGGTTTATTGAAACAGACCAGAATCCTATTAACTTCCGTTACCACACACTTTACATATGCAGAACTCTCAAGATGAACGTTGTAGGGTAAATGTCACATGAAGTTGGTTTTTTTATATTGTGGGATGGACTGCTACTTTCTGTCAAATAATTATGTCTTAATGCAGGTTATTTGCAAAGGAAGACAAAACCGCCAAATTATTTTTAACTTCCGTTACCCTTGCTTGAATTTCTAAGAACAACATTGTTTTGGCAACGATATTGTAAATAAAAATTACGATTGGTAATAACTGCATATGCTTATGTATAAAAACATATTGTTAAATACACTTTTCTATCTTTTTGCAATCAAAGAATTTAATCAATTTGGAATTTAACTTCCGTTACTGTGCAGATACATTTTCCTACGACATTAGCATCATCACGCATGTACATGGAAGTACAAAAGATTTCAAATTGCTACATTTCTCCATTCACAGAAATACAGTTCTCACATAGATAACTTTCTTTTTCGAATAAAACTTTTGTTAGAGTGAAATTGTACAGAATATTAATGAACACTCACCAGTTAACAATAGAAGCTAATTTTGAATTAATATTATTGCAACTTTTTTGCATTTTTCAAAGTATGCTGGCTTTGATCTAAACAATACTTTTAGAGTGTTTCAAATATCTTTTAACATCATCATAGCATAGGTAGGATAAAAATTACCAAAAATGTCACGGAAGTTATCAGTAACGGAAGTTAAAACAATGTTCTTTGAAAAACGATTTTCAATATTTATATCAATTTTAAAATAATAACAACCATTACACCATCTTCTTGTAAGCCTAAAAATCATTATGAACCATTATAGGGAAGTTATACCTTGCAATGTTCCTAAACTTTTGGTCACGGAAGTTAAACACGTTTTTGTTTTTTCTCAGTGGAAACTGTATGATGGGCAATGATGCTCGAATATGTAACTTTGATAACATATAAGGGTAATATAACAATTTTTAACAACATCCACTGATATTATATCCCATATATACGACATTATTGAATGTACATACCATTATAAAACAAAGTTTTATAACTGTAACGGAAGTTAATACTATTTTGGAGACATAGAAGTATCAAACCGATCTGTGAGGTTTTGAACTAGACTAGATATTTTCCTTCTTTATAAGTACAAGATAGGTCTATTTTAGTTACTGAGAAAAGTTTTTTTCTTAGAAATTTCATTAACTGTTGTTAATACTCATTTAAAATATACTACCGTTACTAGCGACAGGGCAAAAAGACCGATTTTGAATATTTTTGAGAATGGTGTAAGGCATTAAAATCACATTTTGTGGTGTTTTTGCATATTTTCTAGTGTTTTAAGCATTGGCACATAATTTCTGCCAAAAGTACCGATTAACTAAAGTTATGAATACATAATAACGTATCCGGGACATCGAAAAATTGCAAAACAGCATAAATTTTTGGAACCACTGATAAGTCATATCTTGCATTAGTTATATCCTTGGATATGACATACGTTGTAAATGACGTTACCTTATATTTGATAAAATGATAAATAACAAACTAAGACAATAGTAATGTGTACCAATTTTCAAACAAATTTACCAGAAAATTATTATATAATGTAGAATATATTTAGACATTCAGATGAAGTTATTTATAGATCATTAATAAATGAATATAACGGTTTGAAAAGCAGTTTTAAGAACAAGACTATCACATATTACATTACTAATAACAGCTGTACTTTAAATCAAATTTGTATTCATCTACTTTGTACAGAAATGTAGATGTTTTAACAATTTATACTAGTGTAAACAAACAAGCTTTTCCTCGCAAGTGACAATTTCCGTTTACTTAACGTACGTGCATTTCTCAATGCAACATTTATCTACATTTATCAGGAAATACATAATGGCCTATTTAAACTGCCTGCACCACCATCCCTAGCTTAACCTTTAGCATTGTTTTACTCTAACTTAGTCAACCGCCAATGACCTTTGTACCGCATTCGTATTACTTGCCAAGTTAGGACACCACACCCAAGTATTATTATGAATTCAAAGTTCATAATACCATATTAAATAGAATTACAGGGCCTAAACTCAATTGTTTTATGGGTAATGATTAACAAGTATTAACCAGTTTACTAGAATAACATGTCTTCTCAAATATTTTTTTTTGTTCTTGAAAGCGAGAACATTATAGTTGATAAATGAGTAACTTCTTTGACACCCAGGCTAAAATGACTGACTATTAGACGCCGCGTGCACGCGGCGTCACGCGGCGTCTAGTAGATATGCATTCGCCTATTCAGCAATGGGGAAAATAGCAGACTTGTTTTTGTGTATCTTCTTTTTTTGTTTTAACAACATTACACTGTTTTCCAATTTTCTAAAAAAAAAAGCTTTTCTGATGTACAAAATGTCACCGAGCTTTAAGCAATTAAAATAAAAGTTTAATTGAAGTGATAGTGTCATGTTTGAATATCATATTCTTTTTATAAATCTACAGTCGATCGTTCTAAAACTTAACGGTTGAGGGAGGTAACAACTGAGGCAGTGTCACTCACTTCGTTTGCCCCGCATCTGTTGAAATACGGCTCTGCCTTAAATTATCCCAAAATTTAATATGATTCTCTGTATGCTAGCATTTAGTCTTCGTTGACGGAGGAAAGGGAACCAAGGCAACTCAATATCACTTCCCTAGAACATAAGGATGCCAGTTACAAACCTAAACCACGCCTCTATCAGAGAGGCGGTTTTCTCTCAACCGTAAGCTTTCAGAGTCTATGACGGGAACCAAATTTGGGCAGGGAACAAGCAAACTCCTCACAGTGATTACCCCCCCCCCCCCTTGGCAAAGTTCGTCCTCAAAATCATTCTAACATTAAGCAATTCACACCAATATTTAAATGGACATATTCTCGGCGCAACGAAGATATTTTTCTTTACGTCTGTCTTTGTCTTGAATTTTATTTCAGTATATCAGTCATTTATTAAATTTTACTTGTAATCCAATTTATTTTAATTCGACCAGACCTTTCAATCCTTGTCGCAACATTACAGAATTTCAGACATGGCATAACTTTGTGAATTTATGTATCAGGTGTTCGGTTTTAAACGCGTTCAGTTTACAGGTCAATTTCTAAATCCGGACAAAAAAAAACGGGGTTCGAACCCTACCCAAGGGGTACCACGTGTTGACTCTCATCAATTTCAATCCACACGGTCGTTAATAAGTACAAGTCACGATGGAATCAACTCCCATATTCCTATGAATATGAAGGAAAAATATGGGCAGGGAAGTATATCAATTTGTCGTTTTTGTTAAAATCTTCAGCTGAGCTAAATGCTTGTCAATGGTCCCAATTAATTTGTCAGAAAAGGGCGTCATAGAAACTCGTCCAAAAGTTTCAACCGAAAAGATTAAAAACATAGAGTAATTGTTTGGTGCATTTTTGATTTTTATGGATATATATTTGATACAAAAACCACAGGGCTGCTCAGAATGAGTCAGCGTGGTTCATTGGTGACGAGCAGTTTCGCCTAAGGCAAGAGTGTTTTCCTCAGTCTTTGGGAAAGCTCAATAATGATCTTTGGATAAAAAGTAATGACATTACCGGTCAATGAAGCGGATAAAAAATCGTTAGCCACAAGTAACACATTTCAGTGTGTGTGCGTGTGCGTGTGTGTGTGCGCGCGTGTGTGTGTGTGTGGGCAGTTTATTCAGGACCGTTGCAAATTCGGCCAACGTTGTAAACTAAGGTATGTCTTTTCAAACTGCGGTAATCAACACCCAAGTTTGAAGTATTTTTCTTTTCGTGGAAAGTTCGATCCTAAGTCTCACTCTAAATGAAATATAAAAGTTGACAAAGTCACTTGTTAATGTTGATATGTTAGCCGTTGAATTGTCATTCTATCCTGATCGTGTTATAGCTGAAGAGATTGTATTGGGCTTTACCCGAGGATTTCCGCTTCATTTCTACGGCCCAATAATACCTATAATATCAACAAATCTTAATGCCTGGTCAAACCGCAAGAACTTTGCTTGAACGTTCCTGGAGCGATTAAAAGAATTCATCACCGCTCGTTACCGTTCACCAGAAGTTGGCCTCCGTTACGGCAACGCCGTATACGCTCGGTCACCGCTTATGGTCTCTCCTACCGCTACGAAAGTTTTGAGCTGCACAAAATGTTGCGAGCGGTGAGGAGCGGGCAATTTTCCGCTCCGGCAAAGTTCACCAACGCTCCAACAACGCCCAGTCAAAGTTTTATACCGCTAGACGCAAGTTCATACACGCTTGGGTCCGCTAGGCTAACGCAGAAATCTTGAACGTTGGACCACCGCTGCTTCGATAGCTTTGCCTGGGTGTTGATTTAACGTTGCACAAACTTTGTCGGAGTGGTTGTAAGCGTTTGACAAGTGCACACTGGATTGCTAGAACGGTGTTGGGTGTTGAAGCAGCGAACCGTTGCGGTGATGAACTTTGGTTTGGCGTTGGTATGGAGGTGTCGGAGCGGGACCAGAATTTTGCTATATTTACGAGGAGAAATGGACCAGAAGCCGATGGAATCGGGCTGCCATTTAGTGCAGACCTCATCAACATCGAATTTGCTCAAAGTTACAGTTAAACTGTAGTACTATGGATGCTGAGAGACTTGCTATGATTGGTGCACTAGTCTAGCAGTAGAATCAGAACCTCCTCAGATTGCAACAAGCTGTTGAGAGAGAAAAAAGAGAGACACAGTTGTGTTGCTCAGACAGTGGATACTGAGATGGTATTAACATGGACTGTATGACAAGCTGATGGTGGAGCTGAGGAATGATCAAATCGATCCGTTCACCTTCGTAGTCAAATGCGGTAGCCACAAAATCAATTTCAAACCCCCGCCTAGCCAACACCGTGTGCGCACAACGTCGCACGTTACCGCTAAGCCAACGCTCGCTACCGTTAAGCCAACGCTATTGCAAAGCCGGCTTCAGCGGTGCTCCGCTAAGGCAATGCCCGTGTTTTCGATTTTTCCCCATTTTGTACGCGGTGACGAGCGTTGTTGAAATTTGGTCACCTCTCCCTACCGTTCAAAGAACGCTGCAGCAAAGTTCTTGCGGTGTGACCAGGCCTTTAAGTCCACTCTAAAACAACCAGAAGTAGTAGGGGAAAAATTAGTTAAAGAGATCGAGATGGGTCGAATAGGTGGGCCATATATACACCCACCTTTTCAAAATTTTCGAAGTTCTCCTTTTGGACTGGTTCCGAAAAAAGAAAACAATGATTTTCGTTTAATTCATCATCAAAGTTTCCCAAAAGAACGGCCAGTCAATGATTTCATTCCGTCAGAAATGAGTAGCGTTCAATATACCCATTTTGATGAAGCAGTTTCAATGCTACAAGGGCTAGGCAAAAATGCTTTATTGGCTAAAACTGACATACAATCTGCATTTAAGTTATAGCCAATAAATCCAAATGATTTTGAACTCCTTGGGATAAAATTTAAAGGCAAATATTAGTTTGACAAATGTTTGCCTTTTCTTCTCTTTCACATCTTTTGAAAAAAATCTTCATTTTTGGAATGATCGTTTAAAAGGCGTTCTGACTAAAAAAAGTGAAACATTATCTAGGTGATTTTCTTTTTGGGATAAAGCTAAAAAATTGGACTGTAGTAGATATCTCAAAATATTTTCAGACATGTGTGGTGAATTAAATGTGCCCTTAGCAATAAAAAAAACAGTATACCCTAACACAAAATTAATATTTCTAAGCCTTGTCTTAGATTCTGAGGAAATAGCTTTTTAGATTCCTGTTGAAATATTGGAAGATTTACGACAAAAGATTGGACAGTTTTTATCGAAAGAAAAAACGACTTTTGTCATTTTCAGTCTCTGATCGGTAGCCGGTCATTCGCATATAAAGCGATTCCGGCAGGTCGTCCATTTTTAGCTCACCTGAGCTTGCTCAGGGTGAGCTATTAGGATCGGTGAATGTCCGTCGTCCGTCGTATTTCCACAATTGCTTGTGAACACTCTAGCGGTCACATTTTCGAACCAATCATCATCAAACTTTGTCAGGATGCTTGTTTAGTCAATTGCTTGGATGAGTTCGAACATGGGTCATCTCCAATGAAAATCTAGGTCGCAGGAGATATAAATAGAAAAACCTTTTGAACACTCTAGCGGTCACATTTTTGAGCCAATCATCATCAAACTTGGTCAGAATGCTTGTCTAGTCAATTGCTTGGATGAGTTCGAACATGGGTCATCTCTGATGAAAAACTAGGTCACAGGAGCTAAAAATAGAAAACCTTGTGAACACTCTAGTGGTCACATTTTTGACCCAATCATCATCAAACTTGGTCAGGATAGCTTCTCTAGTTGATAGCTCAGATGAGTTTGAACATGGGTCATCTCGGAATGAAAAAGTAGGTCACCGGAGCTAAAATAGAAAAAACCTTGTTAACACTCTAGCGGTCACATTTTTGCATCAGTCATCATAAAAATTTGGTCAAGTGCTTGTCTTTTTTTAAAGGTTTCGGATGTTTTTGGAACATGGGTATTTTCGATGAAAAACAAAGGTCACAGGAGCTAAAAATAAAAAAACCTTTTTTAACACTCAAAGGGCAAAAATTTTGGCCTCAATTTCATCAAATTGGTCAGGGCTTGTCTAGGCTTTGGGGGGAAAAAAATTCGAAACAGGGGTTTATCTCGGTTTGGAAAAAATAGGTCCCCGGGAGCAAAAAAATAGAAAAACCTTGTTAACACTTAGGGTTACTTTTTTCCAAAATTTTCTTTATTTCAAATTTTTGTTTTGGGTGATCTAATCAAGTTCGAACTGGTATCTGGTTTAAAAAAACCTGGGTCAAAACCCCAAAAAAATTTTAAAAAAACCCCTTTTTTAACATTCTAGTGGTCACTTTTGACTAAATTTTCATAAAATTTTGGTCGGGAAAACTTGCCCAGGTAATTGTTTTGGGAAATTTTTAAAAGGGGGCATTGGAAAAAGGTCACCGGGGGTTTTAAAAAATTTTAAAAAAATTTTTTAACCCAAAAGGACTTTTTTGACCCAAAATACTGAAATTTGGTCTGAAAGTTTTTTTTTGAGGGTTTCCCTGGGGGTCAAGTTTGCCTTTGGCCCACTGGGAAAAAAACTATCCGCCCAAATATGGGAAAAACCTTTTTGTTTAAATTTTCTAGTGGTCGGGCAATTTTTAAAACTTCCTTATCATCCCCAAAAACTTTGCCCCCTGGGGGTTTTAAAAATAAAAAAAAGTAAAAAGTCTGATTTGCGTATTTGGGGGTATTTCACAGCAAAAAATAAGGGTTTTCGATGTTTTTTCCCAAAATGTTTTTTTTGGGATAGCAAAAAATTAAAAAGTTTTAATTTTTTTGGTTCGGGAAAAAATTATATTTTTTTCACCTTTGGGTTGGTTCACTGGCCGGGCGTTGGTACTAAAAGGATCGGCAATGTTTATAAACGGTTTTTGAATTTTCCCCAATTTTTGCGGGCGGTATTTTGAGGGGTCGGATGTTTTAAAGGGAACAAGAAATTTGTTTTCGATGTGAAAAAATCAGTTTGATTTATGTCATAAATATTTGTCAAAAAGATTGATTTTATTTTATGATGTTTGTATTAAAAATTTTAAAGTACAATATCAGGGTTTAAAATGAAAACATACCCTTTGGTTATAATAATTGGTTTTGGGAATTTTTCAGGGGTTTCAGGAAAGTTAGGGGGCCAGGGGGGAATTTTTTAAAATTTCATATATCCTCCCCCCCCTACTGGAAGTCTTTGAAAATAGAAATTTTTGTTTGGCTTCAAAGGAGTTTCTAAATTCCCAAAATTAAATTTAAAAAACAAAAAGCTTTGCATTGGGTATAATAAGTTCTGTGCTTTTTTATGATATAACGGAAAGTCCCCGGAGTTTTAAAGGGGGGTGTTTCCTTTGTACATGGTTGGGGTTTTTTAAAAAAGGGGGCTTGTCATACGGGAAAGGGATGTATATATTTGTTCGTTTAGCGCATGCGTTTAAAATGAAATTGAATAAAATAAATCTGTCTATTTTGGGAAGGGTTTAGGGAAAGGGGCTAAAAAAAAACATAAACTAGAATTAAAATTTGCCAAAATTAAACGACTGATAGGGTTTAAAAAAGGATATTTTTCGTTTTAACGTCTACATGTCTTTTCCGGGGTTTTATGAAACTGTCCCCTTTTTCAAGCAATGTTTTTGGGGATGGGTTTTTTTTTATTATTTGTAAAAGCGAATTTTGGTTTTTTACAACACGAGCCAGTTTTGATCGCCCACTTATTGTGTCGGGATTTTAAAATTCTACAGGGATGGGGGGGAAAATTTTTGCTTTTAATTTGGGCAAAATAAGGGGTTGGGAAAAAAACCCCCAAAAAGGGTTCACTACAAACTATATCGATTTTAAATCGGTAAAAATTTTTCCCTGCACTTGGAAATAATTTTCTATTAAAACCCTCTTTTCTTTTGTACTTATTCTGCCTTTTAAAGGGTTTTAAAATCCTGTTAAAAGGTATCGGGTTTGGGGGCATTTTAAAAAAAATGCAGACATTTTTTTGGACCCCTTTCCCAACAAATTTTTGTCGCACGTTTTCGCTTTAAAAACCCCGCAATTTTATTTTAAATCGCAAGGGAAATCCCTTACGATACGACCCAGGGAAAAGGGAAAGATTGTTTTCAAACATTATTAACTATATTCGTTTAGATTAATATTCAATTGTTGCCTTTTGTTTCTCGTTTTTATATATATTTTCAGTTGTATGGATTGTTGGCTGTCTATTTCTTTTCGGGCGAAACGTAGAGCAATCAAGAATTCGTCAGTTAATCTTGGTTTGGAAAACCGGCATGGTTAACCGGGAGCGGCATGACCTGGTATAAAGTACTACCAACAATTAAAAGAAAACTCACCCCATCCGATTATCCCCCTGATATTGTAATTATACACTGCGAAGGGAATTCAGTATCCTCGGTAAGGAAAGGTTTATTGGTTAACACTATTTAAGAGGATATCTCAAAATTGTCTTGCCTGTTAGGGCCCACAACTACCATTGCTTGGTCCAGTATCTTGCCCAGGCTTAATTGGCGGTCAGTTCTTCCACATTATTTGAATAATTCAACCATTTAAGACATAAATCGTTCTGTAGCACGCCATATTTTGTCCCTTGGCGGCCGATGGATACAAAATAAGGAAATCACTTATGATACGCCCGGTTTATTCTTGTATGATGGGGTGCATCTATCCGATATTTGCTTGGATATTCCTCTTTCTTCATGTAAAGAACTTATTAAAATTGTAATTAATGGTAAAAATATTCTTTGCTTTGATTAATCAATCAAAATTAAATCTGGACGATTTTACGCGGTAAAATATTTAGTGGCCTTCAACACACTGAGTATATTTCGGTAGGCACAAAAATAACATAGAACATTGATAAAGGAATCTCAATATGTATATCATTGTATTTTAAAGAGGAAATGTTGTGCATCTTAAACTCATTTTCTTACTAGTTTTTCCTTGTTTAATCATTATATTCACCATATTTTGTTTTATGGCAGGTTAAACTTATTGTGATACCTTCCGCTTCTTGGCGTTGTCTATTAAGTCTTTATGCATTTTAGTTAGAGATTCTCTTTTCATTTTAAATTTACCCCATCATTTTTTAGGTTTTTAATTGATATATTTTGGGGTGCCCTATTTTTATTTCTTGTTATCCTTGGGCCCTTTATGACTTTTGGGTTTTGATCATTAAAGTCACGGCCCTTTTCCACTTAAAATGCTTGGTTTTTAAAATAGAAACTGTTGGGGAAATATTGCCCAAAAAATAAGGCCATTTTTAGTTTTTAAGTAAAAGGTTTTAAAGTACATGACATTTGTTTTTCATTCTTTTTGTCGATCAAATAAAATTCATAATAATAAAGTTCCGTGACGGCTACATCAAGCTCTGTTCACATAAGTTAATGCCTTAAGGAAAATACGGTAATATTTAGTGTCCGTTAAATTAAACAACGATATCCATATGGTGTAATATTTTCCTTATTCTACTTAAATTGAACTGTTTAATGCAAATCAGCCACTACATGTAACTATAAATAATATATGGATATAGAGAAATACTTGGAAAACATCTTAAAATTGGAAATAAAATAGCAACCGAAAGAATAAATGTGATTAATGTTTAATTTCTTATAATTACTTAAAGTAATTAAGACCTGAAAGTGTTCCCTGTTGCAAGGACAATATATCAAGTGTCGTTTGAACAGATAAATTAGATTTGTCAACACATAAATTTCCTTGAAATTCTTTTTCTTATGGTACTTAAAATACGATTGAGCGAGTGTCCGTCAGGTGTTGAAGGTAACCCGAAAAAAAAAATCAGCGCAGTTGTTACTTCAAAAATGAGTTTAACTGCGGAATAAAGGCACCATTGCGGTTGAAAAAATACTTTAGTGCAGTAATTGTCATTGAATCGAGAAATATGCTTTGAAGAAAAGTTACATGATACATTTAGAAGGAAATTTACGGAATCATAAATTAATACTTAGGCCACAAAACAATCGGCAAAGCTATGTTAACAACACTATGAGTGATATACTTTAAGTAATATGGGTTTTATATCACTAAATAGAAAAAAACAGACTTTCATTTATAACCATAAACTATATTACAACTATTTGACAGAGTATTTCTTGCATATAAGACTGGTGTTTCCGTTAATTCTACTCATGCCGGCTATTTCATATGTCATAGGGGTGCCAGATTAGTCGCGTGTTATACAATGGCATGCTTACGATGACTTTATTCGCCGGTGTGAATGAAGTTGTAATTTTTTTCATACGTTTCTGTACGAAAATAGTTACGGGTGTAAGGACATAAATTTCCAATCGGATTGGAATATCCGTCCTTCGGGAACCTGCCGATTGGCGAGTCCCCTAGAGACGGGTATTAAGATCTGTACAGCAACATAATGACAGCTATAATTAATTTCAAGTAACAGCCCAAACTGTAGACAAAAAATATCTTATCGTTAAATCGTTAAGCAACAGTAATTCCCAAACAGGTAGCTTAGTGGGCGGATTAAAGAGGTAGTACGTTCGATTCCTAATTTATTAAAACATATTTTAAAGAATATCTCTGTTTTTGATTATCATTTTAAAACATCAATACGATAAAGAAAACAACAATGTTAAATTAAAATTATCAGGTTTCGCCATAAAAGCAGAACACAAAACCTTTAACTGATCAAATCATCCATTGCAATTGTTTATTATTCTCTGTATAGCCAAATGTATGGTAGAACAATAAAACTCAAAATATCTGTACTTCAGACATGAAATATGCTAAAATTGTGTAAATGCATGTCTGCGGGGGTTAAATCGAATTAATAGGCAAACACGAATGGGCCAAAAACGAACAAAGTATACTTGACCGTGATGTGTAGTATACCTTTATACAGATAAAGAGATATTTGAATGTAAAAGTATATTGCCGGATGCTTGCATATATCTGTTGATGTTTACCATGTTCTGTACGTTCTGTACGTTCACTGACGATATTACCAGTTTGCAATTGACGTGTTTATAGATATATATTAAATATTCCTTTTTAAAAACCATAATACTTGTTTAAACAACTTGTTTAAATGAGATGACACGGATTTTTTTAGACTTTCAATACATGTATTTCTTTTTAATGTATATGTTCTGACTCATAATAATGCCTACAACTCCAAACCCGTACGGTAAATTTTGCTTAAATTTTGCATACAGGTGACCTTTAGGTATACCACTCAACAATGTTGTCAATTTTACAATCCCTAGTGCAAATTATAGTAGTTATAACTTAAATGATAATTTACAAATATATTGTAATTTGCTCAATATTTACAAACCAATATCTTAAAACAACCATATAATGAAGTGTCTTGATTTTAAAACATCATTTTTTGAAACTCAATAACACGAAAAAAATCAGTATTAGACGTTTCAAAGCGAATTTATAATAAATTTATTATCAAAATTAAATCGTTCAACTCGGTACACAGTTGTAGTGCTGAATCAGCGTCCCATGGCATCTGTAGGTCTAGCTTCAGAAGGGGTGCTAGTTCTACGAATTCCTCACATTGTCTTTTTAGGCGTGAATACATGTTCTTTGCAAACACGCCTCTCAAGTTAACTGCATTGCCGAAGTCGTGAGTTTCATACATACCTGGTTCAGGTTTACCACAAATAACAGAAGTACTGGTTTGTTGCCTTATTTCATGTGCAATCCGGTCTAACTCGGTTTGTATGAGGTCCATGGACCAAAATTTTAAGTTCTCACATTGTATCGGGTCCAGATCATTAAATACACATGTATCGCGTTAGTCTTTGAAAAAAATTAATCCACCAATAGATTCCATTTTGTCGTAATGTACACCATAACTTCTCAATGCGTTGGTTAGATGTGCTTTTTCCAACTACAACGCTTCTGTAGAATCGTGTCTGAAGTATTGCTGCAATAGTAAGCAATGCAGTTTTCCGTACCAATATCACAACGTAGTATTGGGTTGCGGGGACTTAATAATGTTCATTAAATGTGTCTAAAAGTATCTTGCAATAAGGTGTGGGTCGTTATTTGAGTCCGAAACTTCTAACCATATTTTTCTACAGCACCATGAATACAAAATCCTTTTGGTTTTAGTTTGTCTTAACCGTCCATATGTCATAATTAAACTAGTCCTTTGGCGTAGTATACGTGTCGGCATAAGCGATGAGCTTTCCGCATCTCAATACCATCTGGATCAAGCGCTCTCATTATTTCCATGACGTCGTCCCCCTTGACGTACATGTTGTAAATCCAGCTTTAAACCCCAAACCCAAATTGTACCAAATTAAAAATTTTGTCCACTTTTTTTGTTTTTCTCTTTTTAAAAAACAAACACAGCCCAAAAAAGGTTTAAACATATTTTTATTAGG
Organism: Ruditapes philippinarum; assembly: GCF_026571515.1. Lineage (NCBI taxonomy): Eukaryota > Metazoa > Mollusca > Bivalvia > Venerida > Veneridae > Ruditapes > Ruditapes philippinarum. The sequence goes on along the minus strand of NW_026852328.1, from coordinate 8,952 downwards.
GCTTTTTTAAATTTTAAAGGGCGTTTAAAAATTCTGTTCTCTTTTACTAAAACTTCGTAATCCCATACCGTCCAAAAATTTAACTTTTTCAAGAGTTTTTTGTTATGATGGAGGGTGGGAAACTTGGCACGGTAGCTTTGGGAAATGCCGAAACAGTAAAAGATAAAGGACACATATAACTTTAAAGGGTTTTTAATCCCGTTCCCTTTTGTCCTATTAAAACCCCCCGAAAAACAAATTTTAAAGGGGGGTAAAACCAAAATTTATTTGTCTCCCCCGGGCGCCCGGGCCGCCGGAGCCCGGCTGCCCGGCCCGCCCTTGGGTTTTTTTTTTGCCCGACCAATAAATTAAGATTCCTTTGACCCACAGTCTTCATATTTGGCATGGAGATTAGTCATGATTAGTAGATGATCCCTATTGATTTTGAGGTCACCAGGTCAAAGGTCAAGGTCACAGGGGCCTTAACTTCAAAAAGCTTGTCCGCCCAATAACTTAAGATGCTTTTGACCTACAGTCTTCATATTTGGCATGGAGGTTAGTCATGATTAGTAAATGACCCCTATTGATTTTGAGGTCACCAGGTCAAAGGTCAAGGTCACAGGGGCTTTGACTTCAAAAAGCTTGTCCGCCCAATAACTTTACGCCACATTGTACGGTATCCTATGCATTGTCCACTTATTTGTATTTCTCTGTTTATAACACCAGACACAGTCTCAAAAGGATTACATATTCTATTATGCCGTTTTAAATTTAAGCGTTTAAAAATTCTGTTCTCTGTACTAAATGACGTCGTAATGCCATACCGTACCAGAAAGTACTCTATTATCAGCAGAGTTTTGTTTGTTATAGATGTTGAGGGTAGGTATCTTGGCACGGTAGCTTTGGTAATGCCGAACAGTATAATGATGAAGACACAGATCAACATTAAGGTTTTAATCCTCGTTACCTTTGTCCAGTAGTTATACCCCCGCACAACAAAGTTGTAAGGGGGGTATACTGGAATCAGCTTGTCTGTCCGGCTGTCCGGCCGTCCGGACGTCCGGCTGTCCGGCCGTCCGTCGGTTTTTTCTTGTCCGACCAATAACTTAAGATTCCTTTGACCCACAGTCTTCATATTTGGCATGGAGATTAGTCATGATTAGTAGATGATCCCTATTGATTTTGAGGTCACCAGGTCAAAGGTCAAGGTCACAGGGGCCTTGACTTCAAAAAGCTTGTCCGCCCAATAACTTAAGATGCTTTTGACCTACAGTCTTCATATTTGGCATGGAGGTTAGTCATGATTAGTAAATGACCCCTAATGATTTTGAGGTCACCAGGGCAAAGGTCAAGGTCACAGGGGCCTTGACTTCAAAAAGCTTGTCCGCCCAATAACTTAAGATTCCTTTGTCCCACAGTCTTCATATTTGGTATGGAGGTTAGTCATGATTAGTAGATGACCCCTATTGACTTTGAGATCACCAGGTCAAAGGTCAAGGTCACAGGGACCTTGACTATAAAAAGCTTGTCTGCCCCTTAACTTAAGATTCCTTTGACCCGCAGTCTTCATATTTGGCATGGAGGTTAGTCATGATTAGTAAATGACCCTTTTTGATTTTGAGGTCACTGGATCAAAGGTCAACGTCACAGGGACTTTGACTTCAAAAAGTTTGTCTGCCCAATAACTTAAGATTCCTTTGACCCACAGTCTTCGTATTTGGCATAGATGTTGATCATGACCATAAAGTGATCCCTATTGATTTTGAGGTCACTGGGTCAAAGGTCAAGGTCACAGGGACCTTGACAAAAAAAAGCTTTTCCCCTCAATTGCTTAAGAATGCCTGTCTCCAGTGTATTGTTTTTGACATTTTCACATTTGAAGCATGTAGAATACATAACTTAGCAATGCACTGGCTTAGTAACCTCAGATTTGACAGGGAGGTTGTTCTTGAGCTTTAAATGGCCACTGTTGATTCTGACAAAGTGGTATGCGGGGGTATTCACGCCATGATAGTGGCAGTTCTAGTTATGTCTGAAATAAGAGTTTATCTTTTATCTTAATCTTTATACATTCATAGTATATAAAATGGGTAAATCTCTTAGCTCCGTCTTTTAAAGATTGATAGGTGCGAAAAAAATATAACATTTAAAATGCTAGTAGGATATTTTGTTCTAACTGGTCCTATATCTATGTTTGTTCTTAAGTGTTCTTTTCTCAATTGTTAAAATATACAACAAAATTGGACATTAATGCTAAATGCAAATGGTGCTCGATCACAATTATAAGTTAACTTTGTACTTGTGTGTAGCACTTGCCGTTCTTTATAAAATTGGTCAACACTATCTTAGTACTTCAGAGAAATACTGATTCTGTGTTCGCTCAATAAAATGCTGAATTGCGATACATGTTTAATATTGTGCACCATGCCATTTTAAGACGTAAAACTTGTATTCCCTGTCTAATTGTAAAACAGTTATTTGTTTGTTACTCGTGGACAGATTTTGTGATAAGGACAAAAATGTATAAGCACTAATGTAATGAACATATTTATAACATAGCAGAATGCACAAAACACACAGTCACACTTGTGGAATTAAAGTCTGTGATATATTACCACTATGGGATTATATCAAATAACATTAAATTCCCTCCTTAACACATCCTCTCCTCCATGACAAATCTCAATGAAATTATTTAAAACGTTTAAGAAACATACCTGAAACCAAAGTTGCTGCTTTCAGCTTCTAAAGCACGTGTAAAATGGATTAGCCAAAAGTCATAAGACGTAAGTCACAAATCAAAATTCAAAAGTCGAAAGTCAAAACTGACCCTCCAAGGCTTCCATACATTTCTCCTGATGATTTAACTCTAACTGAAACACGTATCAATCAGATATTTTTTATGTCACCCTAAATGTTTTGGAGTTATAACCTTCTGCAAGGTAAAAAGGCTACAATTTTCAATATGTCAAAGTCTGCAAATTGGTTGCGTTTTTTTTATTTCTTTGCAATAATGGTACAAAGTGTAGCCATTTTACATTTAATTTATCAAATTAACACGCACTTTTTATGCAGAATGGCAACAAATAAGAACATGTGGAAGTTTTACTTTGAAATTTGTTATGTCTTAAAAGGAACATGTATAAATCTATAAGCGACACAGACAATTAACCTTGGAAGTTGCTTGTATTAGAGCGGGCTTCAGTTGCAAGCTATTTCGTTTTCTGGCGTTATCTGGTCTACGCCATGATTAAAAAGTCAGGTTTTTACATCAACCGGGAGTACGGAAGGCAAAACTACCTAAATATGTTCATATTTTTATTATGAATGACATAAATCTTACATTTTTCTTCAATTGTCAATTCTGGCACCAGTTCCAAGTCGAAAAAAAGGACTACAGTTTAAAGCAGATTTTAGAATCCGTTGCAAATGCGAAGCCTACCGTTCTCTTTTTACAAATTAGTTTTTTATTGTTGATCTTTCACAGAGAGATTGTGAAAACACTGATTGTTCCTTAAAGCTGCATGCCTCCAGATGACCCAAAATATTTCAAGAAAATTCGTGTACACAAAAGTTTACAACCTTTGTCTGAATAGGTAAAACAGGGTATTTAGAAGTGAATATTATTCAAGAGAAGAAATAGAATTTAAAAAGTCTCCATGGCAAAGTTGGTTTAGTCATAAGGATGCCATATAAATTAAATTTTATCAGGAGTTCGAGCCTCACAAGTTGTCTAACCTTTTTTTTTCTTTTCCTATCTTTTTACTTTTACATTAGATGCAATTGAATTGGAATATAAAGGCAGTTTTTTTATAATATTGAATAATTTAGATATACCGGAAATAATGATTTTTATCCTGTGTAGTGTGTAATATATAGTAGTCATATTACTTTTGCAGTGCACAAGTTTTTCGTGCCAACTTAACTATAGTTGAAACAATTTATGTACATGTATGCATTCCGTATCAGGCTAAATAAAGCAACATTTAAAAACATAAGTGAATTGAGAAGTTAATAGAAAATAATTCTTTACAAGAAAAAATATATTCTTACTCGATTGATAATTATACAGAATTTTCTGGGACCAAACCCGGCTGTCTTGCATTGATTTGTAACTAAAATGCTCCAGTCAACTTTACCCACTGCGTTACGCCGGCAGTTGGTATTTGTCGATATTTTAATTTATAGACTTAAGATATTAAACACAATATGATAACTGTTTTACACCGTTAAAGTGGACTTGACCACCGCGTCACTAATATGGTCTGATCTGACATATTCATACACCTAAACAACAAAGTTTTTGTGCAAAACATTTTAAATGTCTAGATTTTTACGTAAAATAGAACAACATTTTACAAATTTCTGCAAAAAGCAATAATAGTCCATTTAATTAGTGCATATATCTGACACAATCATCATTTTCTAAATGTTCTTGTTTGTTGAAAAAATAAATTTTGAGTTACAAAGTAAGGATTATTTTAATGTTTAAAATCAAGCAAAATAACATGTAGAAATTTTATCTGAAACGTGAAAAAACCGAAATGTAACACTATTACTGTGATTTAAATGATGACATGCTGTTTTCAAAATGGCCGACATATGGTCTACGTTTGGTCCATTAGTAAAAACATATTTATTCTCAGAATATGTACATAATAACATTTGAAATATATACACATACAAAATTTGACAATATTCAAAGAAGAGGATTAGAACTAAAGACTAGGTCTTATAGAATTTTTCTCCTTTTGGTCCATAAAAATTGACTTTGAATATATTGTTGTGTCATTGTGCTATACAGCGAAAAATACATATATGTTACAGCTTATGACAATTTTTGTACCATAAGTTTCATTTGTGGTTTTCTTTTCTGGTTTCAAATCGTTACGTACCGTGAACTAAGAGGAGCACAGTATACTTGACCAGAAATCGAGTACATCTTGTGGACGTCTACATGCTATCGCATTTTGTTTGCTGTTGGGTTTTTTTTTCAATTTCGAGAAAAATGGACTAAATGAAATTGAAAAAAAGAAAAGAAACAACACCAACAACAACAGACGGTATTAAAGCAGACGACAATATTCCTCAGAGTATGCAGAGGGATAGATGCGCGTGGATTATGGGTGCAGTCATAATAATACTTGGTATTTTCCGCACTTAAATATAAATGAAGTGGTCTCATTAAACACAAACTTCAGTTTGCTTATCTTGCCGCTTTCACATTTGCGCATTTCCTTTGACGAGTTACTGATGTTTATCAAATTTTTGTTTTGTGTGGTCTGATGAGGGGAAAATATTTGCCATATTGTCAAATGGTAATAAGATAAAGTTGGATATTCAAACGGATTTGTCGAGACCTCTCGCTTAAAAAGAACTACTAAGTGATAAAAACTTGATACTGTATTAAATATAAATTCCATTTGGCTTGACTGACATTTTATCATTTATACACTTGCAGAAATTCTATACATATATCTATAGTTTTTATTGAAAACTTATATAAGTACATATGATTCATTTATACTTTTCTCACTCTTTGTATTTCATATTCGATTGAACATAAAGAGAACTAGTGAGTGACAAAACCTTGATATTGTTACAGCATGAAGTTATCAATATAAATTTAACTAAGCCTGACTGAAAGTGTGGGATTTATACACTTATAGACATTCTACACATATATCTATATATTTTATTGAAAATTCATATAAGTACATATGTGCGATTTATACCTTTTACACTCACTGTTTTTCATATTCAATTTAACAGAAATTTGAGTACGGTCATTCGACACATATACAATTAAATTTATACTTAGATATTGGATGTATATGTTCCAAATTTTTTCCCGTTGAAAGCGGTATTACTTAATGATGTCGAAACTCGTGTACATCTATACACATATGTACAAAAGCCACACTTTGTGTAAGGTATTTTTTTATTCGACACATATACAATTAAATTTATACTTTGATATTGTATGTATATGTTCGAATTTTTTCCCCGTTGTAAGCGGTATTACTTAATGATGTCGAAACTCGTGTACATCTACACATATGTACAAAAGCCACACTTTGTTTAAGGTATTATTTTATTTGACACATATACAATTAAATTTATACTTTGATATTGTATGTATATGTTCCAATTTTCTCCCCGTTGTAAGCGGTATTACTTAGTGATGTCAAAACTCGTGTACATCTACACATATGTACAAAAGTCACACTTTGTTTAAGGTATTATTTTATTTGACACATATATAATTAAATTTTACTTAGATATTGGATGTATATGTTCCAATTTTTTTACCGTTGAAAGCGGTATTACTTAATGATATTGAAACTCGTGTACATCTACACATATGTACAAAAGCCACACTTTGTTTAAGATATAGTACATTTGTGATAACTGCACTCACAAACTACATATGATGATGGGCCTTTAAAAACTGGGCCGGAATCACAGAAGGAAAGCACAAAGGCCACACATTGTTTAATGTATTATTATATTTTGTATATACATATACTTGTTGATGATTGTTTTGTTTCGTTTTGTTTTTTCGTAAGGTACAAATAAAGCAACCATGCAAATATTTTTCTAAATATTAGTTTAATGTTAATTATACATTGAACACTGAAATTATACTTGAGATTTTTTGTGCATGTCTAAATGTAATATATGTTTTAATTACAAAAGTAAGGTTATTTAGTTTAACATGCGCAATTAACAAATAAAAACATGAGCTTTTTGAAAATTTAAAATTTGTGTTCATACATTAAGAAATATTTGTAATGTCTTATATACTGAAAACAACACGATAAAGTACTGTATACACATTTACATACAAACTACTGTGTTAAGTTAGACGTTAAGCAAGATTAAACCTTAGTCAGCGGTATTTTTTGCTACCTCTGAATTTTTTATTGTTTTTTTTTTTTGTATATATAATGCCAAGTTAAGCATCATTATAAAAACTCCACTTAACGGGTTATTCATTGTTTAAAGTATGAGTCAATCATTCACTTTTTTTGGTTCAATATGTACGTGTCTTCAAAAATTGATTATAGTTGATTTACATTTGGTACTTGTATAATATGGTAATTTACTTCTTTCAAACCAATGTCGATTATTCATGGCAATACAAAGGTTATCTGATTCTGACTTAGAATGTCAAATGGTATAACAATAGCTAGTTTAAATGTACAGGGGATCGGGGACAGTCGGAAAAGAAAAGATGTATTTGGTTATATTCGTGATAAGAAATTTAATATTTATTTTTTGCAGGACACACACTTTACAGACAAAGAATCTAAAATTATTAGAAGTCAATGGGGTTATGAAGCTTACTTTAGCAACTTAAGTAGTCAGTCGAGAGTGTTGCCATTTTAATCACACAACAACTTTGAGTTTAAATTACACTCCGTTGAAAAAGACAACGCGGGGAATCTTTTAGTTGTACATTGCGCTATAGCAAGTATAGATAATTATGTCTTTAATATGTATTTATGGCCCAAATAGAGACGATCCAGATTTTTATAACAGTTTAAATGAGATACTGCGTCGTCTGAATAATAAATGTATAATTGCGGGGGATTTCAACTTAGTACTTAACCCAGATATTTACTGTTTTAATTATGTTAACATAAATAATCCGAAGGCGAGAGACACATTATTAAGTATTATTTTGGAACACAATTTAATAGACTGTTGGCGTGAACAGAATTTAGAATCTATTATGTAGTAAGGTATAGCTTTTATGTAACCTGGGTCTTTTCGACCCTTTTACAAACTTGAAATTCACGTCGGTGTCTTCCTGTCATCTTAGAAATGATTCTAACACAGAAGTGGTGTGGATTTTGTCAGTTTCTAAAGTTTTTACTGCACAAAGGACACTTTGTTGGAAATGTAGGTATCTTTTTTAAATTAATTACGAAAGGTAAAGAGTGGTTTTCCCTTTGCAATTTTCAAGGGGAGGTTACTCTATCTGATTAAATAAAGGTTAGAGTGGTTTCCCCTTTGCAATTTTCAAGGGAGGTTAACTCTATCTTGGATTTAAATTAGGAAAGTAAGCAGTTGTTTCCCTTTGCAATTTTCAAGGGGAGGTTACTCTAAACATAATAAAGGTAAGATTTGATTCCCTTTGCAATTTTCAAGGGAGGTTACTCTAATCTGACTTAATAAAGAAAGGGTAAGAGTGGTTTCCCTTTGCGATTTTCAAGGGAGAATACTGTACCTGACTTAAATAAGAAAGGTAACAGTTGTTTCCCTTTGCAATTTTTAAGGGAGGTTACTCTATCTGACTTAATTAGGAAAGGTAAGAGTGATTTCCCTTTGCAATTTTCAAGGGAAGTATCTCTATCTGGATTAAATTAGGAAAAGTGAGTGGTTTCCCTTTGCAATTTTCAAGGGAGGTTACTCTATCTGACTAAATTAGGCAAACTGCTCACAGTGATTACCTCCCTTGGCAGAATTGTAATCACTGCCTTCAAAGACGTCACATGATGATGAAAGTCACATGACGTAACGTCGAAATTCAAATGTAAATATCGACCGTTACAAAGAAAATCTAACGTTATTTTTCTCTTTCTGTTTTATTTTTTAACTTTTAGTGCCTAAGTTTGATATAGTTTATCAAAAAAAATTATCGAAAGAATACAAAATGACGAAAAATAAATTCAAAAGCTAAAAAATATAAAATATCAAATATCGTCTCGGTAGAAAATAATCTGCATTAATTTTTAAAATCATTTTCTAAATATTCATATTATTTATTTATTTATTCATAAACATTGTTAAATAAATGAGAGAAAACTTATTTGATAGATAAAAAGCAGTAGATAAAACAATTTTTGAAAAATACAGTATATCAGAAATTCTGATATATCGGGACCTTGGTGGCAGAGATCTACGCCGAGAATTAAGGGGAGATCACTGGCGGAGATTGTAAATTAGGAAAGGTTTAAGAGTTGG